>NC_142226.1:0-155500 GCF_049639895.1 Pseudopodoces humilis | reverse complement strand
GTGTCCCATATGGCCAAACCAAAGTAGTCTTCTTCCAGCAGATTGAGGTGGTCACAGACTTTTTTAAGAAGATCCTGTCCCTTGGCATGTTTCTGCAAATAGACAAAGAAATCCTGTAGGACAGGGCTGGGTTTTGCCTGTCTTTGTTCACAGGAGAGGGGACAAAGGGAACAGGTTCAAACCACATTGTACACTACCAGTAAGGGGAAAAGAAGTCCCAAGTAGCTCCAAATCATATCTCCTGGCTGTTTCAGAGCAAGGACTCCTTACAGGAAAGGGCACCAGACATAAAAATTCCGTGGAGAGGCAACAAGAACCACAGTGGGTCTCCCTCTTCCCACCAGCTCCATGTCTGAAAATCCCCCAAAGCTGGACTTCCCAACACAGCTCAGTAGACACCAAGGATCTGTAAAGTTTTTCCCTCCCAAGGTACACCTACAGTGCTGGTATCTCCCAGGGTCAGGCTGCCAGACCATCAGGTGTGGAGCAAGAGATGAAACTGCTGCTACAACCTATTCATTTTAGGAGCAACCTGACTCTTAGGTTCAGAAAGAAGACAGCAGCACGTAACAAAAGCCCATGATTTCCGTGGCCTTTCCATCACCCTGCTCTCCGGATGAAAACCAACTTCTCCCATCTGCTTCACGCACCCAAAGCTGCTCAGCACACAGCTTCCTGCCTCCAGAAATATACTTTGAGAATTCCTATTTCCTCTTTTTCTTCCCCCCATATCCTGCAGAAGTGAACTGGCCCAAGGAACAGACACCCTTTTAGTCCAAAAGCATGAAGGAAAACATCCCTGAGGCATAAAACTATGGCAACCAGAAGCAGCTCATTCCATTGGAGGCTTTGCTAGAAGAAAGTGCAGCTCCAGTGACGCAAAATCAGCTTCACTAATGCCCGCAGCTCTCCTGTCAGTCATCTCTGCATGGCAACTGCTCCAAGACCCCTGCATTGTTTTACTCCTTGGCTTTATTCCAGCCTTTCAGCTGTCAGGTCCTTTGTGCACACATTGTGACTCTGTAGGTAACATAATGAATGTGTTAGCCTGGGTATTCCTCAAGGAATTGGCACTGATATAGGAACGAAAAAGCTTCCAGGGCTGTCAGTTGGAAAGGATGCCCGAAAGCACTAATTCTCCTTGGATAAAGGCATTTGTGCCGCTCTTTGCCTACACCTTTACAATTCCTTCCCAATTAAATCTTAATAAACTCTCAAAACACCAGAGCAGAACTATACTGGTGCTAAAGCCAAGGGTACTTCTCAAGTTAAGAGGGTCTCACTGACACAGCAGACCCCCTAATCCTCTGCAGTGCCCACCATGACACTCTGGACCTACAGAGAGACATTTCTCACATCCTGCTCAAGTCAGGACTTCCCATGGCTCTCCCTCCAACAGCGTCCATGACAGCATCACTGCAGCAAACCCAGGCACAAAGCCACGGCAAGCTGTCACTGGGATTTGGGGAAGAGGTTCCTTGGGGCAGCACAGAGTGTCCCTGGCCAAGGGGGAGGTGATGGGGGCAGTGATGCTCTGAGCTGATCCCAGGCAGTACCAACAGCACCATCATTACACAAACACTCAGCTCTGACCTACTTGCCCAGGATCACCCAAGGTGACTGTTCCCACAAGGAGCCCTGTGCCCAGATACCCTCTCCTGGCCCATTTACCAGCAGGACTGAGAGAAAACAAGCTGCTCCAATGGTAAGTACCAGATTATTAATATTCTGCACAAGTACTTTGATACTAAAATAGGGATTTCTGCTTGCTTTTTATTACCCTGACAGCACCACAGCCCTGTGAGAGAATGCACAAAATAAAGGAGGAAAAAAGCTCTCAGATGAAAGGGGGTTGCAATGCTCAAAGTCAACATAATTTTAAATTGTTTACTGGAAATATATTCAACTGCAGGCTAAACACAGCGTGTTTTTCTTTACATCCAAGTACCAGGAGCTAAGTTAACCAGCAGCCTGAGAGGTAAAGGTACCTTGGGGAACTAGAAAAGCACAAATCAATTTTATACCACCTATTTTATTCAAAGCCAGGGAGGCAAAAGTTATTTAGACAATTGCAACCTATCCCAAAAACCTAAACTCTTGCCTGGGATACAAATGAGAGAGATCACGAACAGCAAATGATACAAAGTTTGTATTTGGCTGTTTCCTTTTTTTAACTTCTGCCCACCTTTATAGAGTAAGACACCCTGGAATTGTAGAACAATAAAAAATAAAGATTCCTAGTACCCAGACGCTTTTACAACACACTAAATAAGTTGTTATAGCTTACAGCAGGTTTGTTCTGCAGTAAAACCTGTCATGTAATTCCCTGGCAGCACATTAGGCCCCTATTAAATTGTGTTTGTGGTGATTTTTCAAGAGAAACAGAAAGGAGAGGGAAGAGAGGAGAAGCAGAACCAAACCCCCAAAGTACTTACATCCACAGAACACTCAAAAATGGTGTCATCCAGCAAGACGACTTTGCAGTACATGTTTCTGTGTCTTTTCACTGCTTTTTGGGCAGCTTTCAAATCCTTGTCTGCTTTAGTCTCCAGAGACTCTGGCTTGGCACCCTCTTCCTTTGCTTCCCCTTCTTCCCTGTCCTCGAGGTCTCTTCCCTCTGGCTCCTGGTCGTCCCTCCTCTCCTCCTGAGCAGGCTGAAACCCCCAATTGAGAGATGTCAAGCAAACAAACAAACAAACAAAGCATCACATGGAACAAGCACTGCAGGGCTGAGATCTCACTCAGAATTCATTATCCCACTTTAAACCCGTAACCCAGGACCTGGAGCAGCAGCAGGGGTGACCAAGGGAATGGTATTAATTTTTAAAACTCTTCCAAATACTTTTCAAGTTTTCATTTTGTAAAGGATGTGATAAAAAAGAAGTAGGTGTTGATTAGAGAAATCAGGGCAGATTATATCATGCATTCATGGTGTTAGTGACAGCATCTTCTGGATTGGGAAGGTTTTTCCCCTCTCAGGCAGGACCCCCAGTGCTCCCACTGCCACTCTGGCATAGCTGTTGCTCCAGTGCATTGGCTCTTGGCATGGCAAGAGGGAATGTTTTTAAACTGACAGAGACAAGATGGAATATTGGGAAGAAATTCCTGCCTGTGAGGGTGAGGAGGCCCTGGCACAGGGTGCCCAGAGGAGCTGTGGCTGCCCCATCCCTGAGAGTGTCCAGCACCAGACTGGACGGAGCTTAGAGCAGCCTGGGATAGTGAAAAGTGTCCCTGCCCATGGCAGGGGGTGGGATGGGCTTTAAGGTCCCTTCCAGCCCAAACAACTGTGGGATTTTATAGTAGCAGTAGCACTAAAAGGAGGGTCAGGGCTGAGGTTTCGTGGCTATCAGAGCTGACCAAGCAGTTCTTTGCCACCCAAAAGGGAAGGCGGCCTCCACACCACCATGCCTTTGCCTATGGAAGCACTTTGCAAGCCAGTTTAATCCACTCAAACAGCAGAAGGGTGCAGTTTGGGGATGAGAAGAGGAAGGAAGCTGGGTTTTTTTCTTCCCTCTGCCACTTCAGCAGGTTAAACAAGTTCATGGCAGGCTGTGACAATGCTAGAAGGGACTGGGTGCAGCAAGAGCACAGAGCTGGAGCAGAGGAAGGGCAAAGCCTTGTCTGTTCAGCCAATCACATCTCATGAAATCACACCCAGGCACAAGTGCACAGAGGTATTTAAAAACTAAATAATGTCCACAAGCTGCTGACTTCTGTTCCAGCAGAACTGGGACAACTGGGAGCACGGAATCAGTCAAAGCTCCTAATGCCCATCAGTCAGCATTTATCAAACTGCAGCACCTTGCAAATGCTTTCACAGCAGAAATATCTGCCAAGTGACACAGTTCAGAAAGACACTGAGTGATCTAAAATAAGAACTAAAAAAAAAAAGGCACAAATGCATCCTCTGAAATGAACGGCCCATGAAGAAAGGCTGGGGTGCAAATTCACATGGACTCAGGACCAGCAAATCAGAGACAAACAGAGAAAGAAATCATGCACTAAAATAAACAGAATGGTTTGGGTTGGAAGGGACCTTAAAGCCCATCTCCTGGTTCCCCTGGACCATGTTGCTCCAAGATCCATCCAACATTAAGCAATCCCAAGAAAAAGTTCCTCTTGAAAACACAACTTCTGGGCTGAAATTGCCTGGAGATCCTCCACATCCTGCTAATCCCAACCCTCAGAGGTATAATACATGAACAGAGATCATCCCATAGTCTTCACAGACTCAGAAATTTGGGAAAAGAAAGGAAAAGCTTACCTACTGTCCTTTCTACAACTTTTTAATTTTAAGGAGGTGGATTTGCAATTATTGCCTACTGGCAGTGCTTGAATTTGTAAAGTATTGCTCCAAAATTGAGCATTTGTGAGTATCTGGAGCCACTCTGAACTTAAGGCAGTGGGTAAGAAATCCAGATTTCACCCTGTCTAGCTCCAGCAATACACACAGGTTGGTTGGGATGTAAGAAATTCCCAGCTGAGAAGGAATACTCACCTTTTTCCACTCCAGGCTCAAGTAACAGCATTCAGCACCTCCAAATCAATAATCAGCCACAGCTCGGTTCCTTAGGGGTGTCTCTGCCTCAATTTCTACTTTAAATTTTTAAACTTTAAATTTTGCATGAAAAATGACCCTGGCTGGAAAGCAGACATCAGACATGTCCCAGGAGCTGAGCTCAGCCCATGTGCCATACAAAAATCCCTGTCTACATGATGCACAAGCTAAAAATATTTGTATTTGTCAGGCTCAGCACCAGCCTGGAACAAGCAGATGACCAAGTCCTAAAATGCCGTGCTTGTGCTCCTTGAAGTTGAAGAAACCCATTCCCAAATCCATGTGCTCTTGCAATCTCCACCTTGGGCCACTGAGCTGCTTTGATCCTGCTCACACCAAGGACATCCTGATGATGAGCTCTGGCCCTGAACCCAATGAATGTGAACCCTCTGTGTTCTGATGTGACATCCCAAGCCTCAGCAGAGCAATGACTCATGATTCAGCACGGAGCATTTTAAATTATGCTGTGGAGTGTGACCCTAATTCCCAAGAACAGGTACTTTGCAGGTCTGATGCAGGGATGCAAGAGCAGGAAGTACACAATGAAACACAGGGAGCTGACAAGAGCCTTTCTGGCATATCGTGACTTTTTCTGATCAAGCTCACCAGCCTGGGATACGAAGTTGTTTTAGTTCTGGCTACACAAGCACATTTTAAATCAGCAGCGAGCATGTCCCAGGGACTGGGGTGTTTTACCTGTGTTTCTGCACTGCTCAAGGAATGGAGATCCAGTGATGGGTCTGTTTTGAGCTCAGGCTCAGGAGCTGCAATCGGGGCTTTCACTAGGATGTCTTCTAATCCTGCATCTTTCTGGTCACCTCCCGCATCTTTAGGAGCATCACTGTCTTTGTCCTCTTCGGATACCTGAGACTTGGGCCTCCTGAGGAAGGAGGAGAAGAGACGGGAGAGACCCCGGCCCTCAGAGGTGCGACGTTCCTTCTTGCTCTGCTCCTCGTGGGTGGGGGTGTCTCCGTTGGAGGCCTTCTGCCTCTGGGGCTCCCCCTCCGGTGTTGGTTGAGCCCCTTCTTCCAGGGAAGCCTCTTGCTTCTGTGTTTCAGCAGCTCCTTCCTCCTCCTTGGCTTGCTGCTGCTCCGAGCTGTCAGCGTCGGCTGCCGGGCTCTTTTCTGTTGTCATGATGATGCTGTACGGGAGAAGCAAAAGGGCTCAGACAAGAGGTTTCCAATAACCATGTCTGACTGAGATATTCAAACCAACCATGGAGCACAGACACACCATGTTCACCAGCCACACCAGCCTGTCACAGAACAAGAGTGGAAGGGACCCACAGGGATCATCAAGTCCAACTCTGAAGTGAACAGCCTGTAAGGCGATAAAACCCTGACTGACTCCAGTCTATAAAGTCAGCAAAAGCAAAGTCATTACTTTTGCTACAGTTTGCTTTGATGACAGTCTTTAAGGTCCCTTTCAACCTTAACCATTCTGGGATTCTATGATCTGAAACACACCAAACCACACTGCTGGGGACAGGAGCCATCAGTGTTGAGCAATTACATCATTCTGCACCGCACAAATCCAGTGGAGCCCAGCAGGCTTTGGGATTCATAAGATATTTACACTGCACACTGGAAAAATGTCAAATGAAAAGGTTTCCAAACAACATCCATAATGGAGAGCAGATTTCCTCAGAGCTTGTGCTATTAAGCTGATGCAATGTTTATTTCAACTTTAGCCTGGGCTGTTGATACAAAAAGATGGAAATCACATGAGAAGAATATCTATTTAAGGTATAAAGAGGACCCAAAATAATCATGCTTTAGAGGGGATAGAACTAATCTTTGCATACCACATCACATGTATCTGCAGCAATAAATTGCCACTGAGCAAATAGCATATAATCCAATATGCCTCAATCCCCCAGCCCAAGCCTCAGTATATAAACATTTGCTCAAAATACACACTTAAAATTAAGAGACATTCCAAAATGTCATCTTCCTACATATTATTGCATTCATCAACTTTAATTTAACTCATCCTGATTGCTAAAAGAACCAGAGCGCTTGAAGGAGAAAAGCCCTCCTAGCTCTTCAAAGGATTTTCCCCGTGAGTTTAATGCAAACATTTCATATTATTTCTAACACTATGGTTAAATCAGGACAGCATCACAGACCTTCCCTGAACTTGTTTCTGCAGCAACACAGATTTCCTGAGGTTACAGGGTTGGGTTTGGGGTTTTTGTTGGGCTTTTTCACTTGGACTCAGTCCCAAAAGCCAGCCTTGGGGATGAGCTGCAGGGCTCATTTTAGCATGATCTCCTGCAGAAGCAGGAGACAGAATTACGCTCCACTCACCATCTCTCCTCTGTGAGCTTCTCTGGGTATTCCAAACCCAGTGGCGTGGCAGAGGCCACTGAAACAGCAGCTTCCAACCTGCACAAAGCAAACCAGTGCAGGGGCACCTCCCAAACTGGCTGTACCTGGGAAGACCCTACAGCTCCCCAGTACCTGAGCCCCCCCAACCTCAGTGCTTATCCTTCTTTCTGGCCAAGAGCACAGCCGTAGAGAACACACAATATCTCTGTGGGCTTGGTGTCATTTGCACACACTCATCCCTCTTTCCTGCATCAAAATCCTTGAAACAAAACAGACCTAAAAGGAGCACAAGTCCTCTTTGCTCACCCTTTTCCCAACACATATGGTTCAATCATAAAATCATGGAATGCTTCAGGCTGAAGGGACCTAAAACCCATCTCATTCCAACCCCTTGGCACTGGCAGGGACACCTTCCACTAGACCAGCCCCACCCACCCTGTACTGATTAACCGGTGAGCAGATGATGCCTAAACCCAGTGTTATCCCCACACAGCTCCATGGCTTCTGCTCTTGCAGACATCAGAAGACAGCCCAAACTGAAGCCAAACCATCCTCATTTTCCAGCCTGCACAGACACAGAGATTTATCTAGAATATTTTAGAGTAGTTCAACACACCTCAACAGCTCCCTGTTGAGGAAGCCTTCAATCCTCAAGAGAAAGCTAAATCCCTTCTTTATGGCTCTCATGAAGAGATGGAATTTGAGTTCCCTGGAAATGACAGTGCTGCTCATTTGGGCTGTTCCACGAGGCGTTACAGAGGATCAGTGAAACAGGTATGTTTAGATACGTGTCTGTAACCCTCTCCTACCTGTCAGCCTACTTCAGTCTCTCCTTATTGAGGCACCCAGTAAGTTTAGCGATAGTAACCTGAACCTATGCTGCAGGAAGGAAGGGTTAATTAGAAATTGGGAAGAAATTCCTGCCTGTGAGGGTGGTGAAGGCCTGGTACAGGATGCCCAGAGAAGCTGTGGCTGCCCCTGGATCCCTGGAAGCATCCAAGGCCAGGCTGGATGGGTCTTAGAGCAACCTGGTCGAGTGGTAAGTGTCCCTGCTCATGGCAGGGGGTGAGATGACATGGGCTTTAAGGTTCCTTCCAACACAAACCAGTCTGTGATTCTGTGAAAAATCAAACTTATCCCTGTTTCCAAGCCTGGAAAAATGATTTATGGCTTATGTCATAACTTACTTAATTCCCAGTGGCTTAGTCTTTCAGAGAGGTAAGAAAAAGGACCGTCCATGGGCAAGGTTGAGTTCTTGGAAACACAAACTGTCTCACAGAGATGCCCAACACCAGATAACGGGCGGGACAAACTGTCTTGACCTTCCTACGCAAAAATGTGTGGCTTCACTGAACACTGCTGCTCCAGCAAGAGCTGGAGACAAAGATAAGACAGAATTTCTGCTAAAAATAGGCAAAAATCAAATAGTTTCAGCAACAGTGTGGTGGGTTTTTTTAGAATGCATTTCTTCCCATTTCATAATATGTGTGAAAAGCACATAATTCACCAGGGAAACTACACAAAACACTGCCTGAAATAGAGAGCACAGCCTGAAAATTCAGTTTCGTCAAGACCTGGTGCACGTGCAACAAACCTGTAGGTGGGAGAGGAGGAAACTGCAGCTGACACCGGCACGACTCGCTCCACGTGTGTGCTACGTGTCCTACATGTGATTTTTACTACAGTAAAGAAAACACTGGACAGAGCTTTGAAGCAACCTCGTCTAGCAGAAGGTGTCCCTGGCCATGGCAAGGAGGTGGAATGTGACAGACTGTAAGCCCAAACCAGTCTGGGATTCTATGACCATAGCAGAGAGCTGTTTACTTGGAGGTTTAAAACAAAGTAAGAAATTCAAATGCAATTAAATAAGCCACTCAACAGAAATTCAGACTTTAAAATACCCTAAAGATTTGGAACCATTCAGAATTTACTTAATACATTTTATTAGAGGAATAATTAGTGCTGACATTTTATAACCCCTCTTAGAATTAACATGCCTCATCTTTCTGTGTTCGTACTTTGGATCCTGAAAAAAAAGGATGCTGTCACTCAGCCTGACCTGGAGGGTACCAGGAGACTTCAGGAGCCTCATTGAACAGAGGAAAAATAAACCACCCAACACAACACAGATGGCACATTACAACTGCCCGGATTTAATTCTCAGCAGACCAGCCCTGGTAATCTACTGCATGTCAGCAGCACTGTGCCCCTCTCCCATCTCCTGCTATCGTACAGCTTTCCTATTTAAATGAGGGCAAAAATAGTAGCTCACCATCTGCTGAAAGCGAATCATTTATGTCAAATTGAAGACTGGGCTTATAAAATGACCTGACTAAATGGAGCAGTAAGTGCATTACAACCAAAGGGAGATGAGAGCTCCTCCTCCGTATCCTCAAAAATCCTCCTGGATGCTACAGAATTCCTTGCATGGAAAATCATGGGCTTTGCTCATTGGTGAATTGCTGAAATTTAAATGAAAACAGGTACTTGTCACTGGGGCCTTGTCTACAGCAATGGGTTTGGAAAGGCTTCCCGTGTGGGACCTGTCTGGAAAACTCACTTGAACTTGGAGCAGCTGGACCCAGAACAGAGACACGGAGAAGGCACGTGCACCAGACTGTCAGAAAAATGTTGGCTAAGAAGACTAAGAAAAGCATCAGGTTAATACAAGTGCTGTTTCCTATTCAGTAGCAAGCAGTAACTCTTGGGGCTCCCTTCCCCTCTGCAGCAGAGCCCAGAGCAGAAACAACATGTTTGGTCTCAAACATACAAGGTCTGACAGGGCTGCTTCTGCAGAAACAAGCCTCCAAACCCTCCTGGATGACAGAGGGGCTCAGCCTGGCAGGCAGCAGTCACTCCATAACCCTCCTTAGCCAAAAGAGCCGTATCTGCCCGACCTGACAGAGGGAGGGGAGGGATCCATCCAAGCCCATCCCCACCCTACCAGCAGCTCAGCCCCTGTGTGGTGCAGATAACATCCTGGGGCTGCTCCCTCCACCAGCCTCCCATGGAAACAGGGAGCACGGGCACCCGGCAGGCACCAGCAATCTGTGCAAAGAAAAGCAGTGGGAACGGTGCTTATAAAAGCACCATGAGCGAGCCACTCCATCACAGGGAGGCAATGGCAAGGACAGACTCCGTCCCAGCAGGTCACTCCATCACAGCCACTCCTGACTCCACACCGAAGGAATACCCGCAGTGGTGATGACAGCACAGCAGAGATGACAATGCCACCACTGCGTGTGACGATGGCTCTCCCTGCAGCAGCATTCCACTTGTTAAAGCAACAGTTCAACAGAAATAAGCAATAGCTCTCCATCAGCTGAACAGAAGGAATTTTGCCATGAATTATTCATAAGATTTTTTTTTTCCCCTGCCTGAACACAGATGTGTTTACTTACACTGTGCTTCATTTACACTCAAGGTTTAACATAACAGGGCTCATATTCTTTCCTTACAGTTTCTCAAGAATAGGAGTAAAGCACTTTTTGCTTTTGTTGCTCTCCTTTTGGTTGCTTCCAAACCAAAGGTATAATTAGAAGCCCAGAGGGCCCTGCACGCTCCTTTGATAAAGAGCTGCCTTCTAGATAAATACCACCCCTGCACAGAGGCACCTGCCAGGATGAACCACTGCTACACCAAGAGCCAGAAGGATGTTTGATGCTGAAACATCTTAACAGGCTCCATCACTGACTGCCCCAGTTCACACACATGGGCTGTTCCTCCTCTGCATGCCAGGGACATCGAACTTAAGTGCTTCATTTGTTATTTCACGGCTGAAATGCAATTTGCATTCACCCAAGTGCCTCAAATACATCTGCCACACCCTGGTACAACTCCCCAATTTCATTAAAAATAACCATAATCATGCAGTTATTCTGATGTTATTAGCACACAAGACATGCACAGTATTTGAACTGTCTGAGGGAACCACTTACAGAAAAGGCTGGGAGAACAAGCGCTAGGCTTGTTCTCTGCCGATCCCTCAAGAAAGCTGGCTGAGAAAGCTGGGTGAAAACATCCTCAACTGGCTTTCAGCTGGCCTTACTGCTTCAAAATTGCCATCAGATATCACAGAATGCCAGAATGGTTTGGGTGGGAAGGGACCTGAAAGCTTTTCTCATTACACCCCCTGCTACAGGCAGGGACACCTTCCACTATCCCAGATTGCTCCAAGCCCCGTACAACCTCACCCTGGACACTGCCAGGGATCCAGGGGCAGCCACAGCTGCTCTGGGCACCCTGTGCCAGAACCTCCTCACCCTCCCAGGGAAGAATTTCTCCCCACTCTCCCTCCTAATCCTGCCCTCTCTGTTAGTTTGAGGTCATTCCTTTTTATTCTCTCACTATCTGCCTAGGTAAAAAAGTCACTCTCTCTCCTTTTTATAAGCCCCTTTGGGCATTGGAAGGGGCTCTAAGGTCTCTCTGGAGCTTTCTCTTCTCAGGGCTGAACACCCACAACTCCCTCAATGCGTCAAGGACACTTAAGTTAGCAATACACTACCCTAAGTTGATTCCAAGACCTTTTCTCCTGACAGCAACACTCCAAAAATATTTAATCCAGAGGAAACATTTTCCCCCACAAGAGCCTGCAGTGAGGGAAACTCCCGGGACACAGTGCCTAAAACCCAGTGGTGCCCATGTCTACCCAGGGGTGCAGCAATGTGGTTTTGTGCTGTTTTAATGACCTTTAAGAAATTGGAATTTAAGAATTGGAACTCAGCTTCTAGACTGCGTTCATTTATCTGGTTTGCTCTCACATGCTCACTGCCACCATCGAGCAGTGAAACAAAGGCTTCAAGGTAACTAAAATTACCTTTACAGTAATTATCAGCCTGAACATTGCACTTTTAAACATTAATGACTCTTACCTAGGAGTGCAGGAAGGCACTGGCCAGCTGCAGATTATCTACTAAATTCCTCAATTCTTGGTTTCCTGGCCAAACCCCAGTCACTTACACCTGCAGAGCGACACAGGGGATGAAGAAGCTGGAGATCTCAGAATCCACCAGCATGGAACAAGCCAGATCCAGCACAGACAAATTCTGGCTCTGGAGACAAAATTCGGACAGAAAAAGTTCCAAGGAGCCCAAAGGAATGAGTCAGCGAGCAGGGGGGTTGTGAAGCTGAGTTTTGCTGGCTGGGTACAAGCACTGCAGGTATCAGCATGCAGCAGCCTGTGCTGCTCCTGAGCTAGGGGAAGGCTTTATTTCAGCAAGGCCCACCCCTTTGTGAAGTCTCCCCTTCGTTCAGGGCTCAGCATCCCATGCATCAGCACAGAGAGGAAATCCATTCCCACCACAAACCTCAAGCTGTAAACTCCCAGTATCACAGAAAGAACCCAACCTTCAACAGCTTAAAACTCACAAGACCAGGCAGCTTGGTTTTAGAGCACACTAAGAGCTAATTGAGGTCCCCCATCAAAAGCAGCAGAGCCCACTCCAAGCTGGCTGCAGCTCCCCCAAGGCACGTAGCACTGGGCAATGCAAACTGGGATGCTGCTGACCTTGCCTCAAGACTCGGAACAGCAAAGCATCTTCTGTGGGCACTGTGCACAGGAGGGAGGCGAGGAGACACCTCCTCCAGAAAGCTCCCCTGTTTTTTTTCCTCCTCCTTAAAAAAATACTGCAGATGATGGTTAAACTCTGCACCACTTCCAGAAAAAAAACAAACATGGGGACGATCCTACTGCACATCTGCAGGTTCCTGTCTATGCCCAAGGAGAGCAGACAAAAATCCAAAACCTGGGTGTAAGCATGTTCCCAACAGACCTGGTCCAAAGACAACAAGCAGAAAACCAGTCACTCAGCTGTTCCCCCAAATACTCAGAGCCAGGAGTCAGAAGCTGTTTGTAAAGCCTCAAGGCACCAAATCTGTTTGATTGGGACAAGCCCCAGTGCCACCAGGGCCCCAGAAGAATGCTGCCCCAATGACCACAACACCAGAAAAAACACCGCATGTCCCAGGAACATGCTTGGACACCTCATACCACCTCCAAAGGGATGGTTCTCTTCCCAGTTTTCCTGCTCGTGATGCTCAGTCACCACAAAGTCATCCTTGACCCTGGGGTGGCTCCACAAGCCAGGTAGCAAAGGAGAAGATGTTTCCTGGAAAATCATGGCAGATTTTGCAATACCTCCCACGCAGAGGATGCTCTCTTGAATCCCTCATGGGATCCTGCATCACAGGGCAGGAAACACCCACCCAGAGCAAGAAAAAGCAACGGGATATCAGTGTTTGGATTAATGAGACATCCTCGTTGGCAGTCCCCATCCCGTAACAAAGTCATTCTCCTCTTAGCAAGGCTAGGGTGAAGCCCTCAGTGAGCACAGCTTCCCAGTATTTCCATTGCACAATGTTCTTTGTCCTCTATTTGCGCTATTTGGCCTGCTTCATGCGTGCAAAAAGCACCTCAGGGATGCCTGGAGGTTCTGCCCTGTGTCCTCGCACACATCTCGCTTCTGCTTCTACACAAGAAAATCCCACAGCACCACCCAGAACATCCAGAGTTGGGGATGGGTACCAAGATGGTGGCAGACACCAGGACACCAAAGTAACATGGGGTAACACAACCCTCACCTTCCCAAGGCTGCACCCCAGCATAGCTGGCGGGAATGAAAATCCTCCCATCCCCAGCAGGAACAGGAACCAAACAAGGGTAATGTGAAGCAGCAGTTAAAATACCATCATACGCAGTCAGCTATGGGCATGCAGCAGAGCAGCTAAGTCCTGTCACCTCCCAGAGCTGCTCCTTTTGTGAGTCAACAGACTGCAGCAGAACCCCTCCTGCCCCCACAAGACTCGGCCTCCAGCCGTTTCCTCCAATCTGTTTTTTCCATCCAGCAGTGAAATCAGGCAGCTTTAGTTTTTAATCCCCTTAATTAGGGGTGTGCAGCAGTCTTCATTCCTTAATTACATCCATTGACACATCTGATGCAACACATTTACAAACAACCATTTTCACTGAAGATGGCTTTGAATCAAAATTGCTGTCGAATTCCCACACTGGCTGTGCACTGTCACCAACAGGGAGAAGACACAACATTGCGTTCTGGATGCTTTAACAAGACACACAGCTTGGAAATGCTATTTTCATTAAATAATCACCTGTTCCTTTGGCAGGATTCAGGTGACTCCAGAGCAGAGAAACCACTGGCAGTCTGAGGCTTCATAATGGGAGCGCAGCTCTCAGAATTTTACAGCATAAAAGTGATCATTCCAGGCAATCCTCTCAATACTAACCCAGGGGATGAAGGGATGGCATTTCAGTGCCTATCCCGATGATTTTGGTCCATCACCATTCAGTAGCTCAGTTAAAGGCAGACAATGGGGATGCTCCATTTCAGCTGCTCAGCTGTCAGGAATCCCTTTGATCCTCTGGGAGAGCAAACACCCAGTGAGCACTTTATCACTCCCACTTCTGCTGCATAACCAAAATAATGACGCTGACACTTTCTGCCTGCCCACAGAGCCATGGCAGCATTATCCCACAGGGAGCCTGTGCTCACTCCTGCTTTGAATTACTGCCCCAGATCCCACCCTGATGCAATAATGGCTCACTAGGGCACAGCAGCTGAGCTCCAGCCGGCAGCCTGGCCTATAAGCAGTAGGAAATAGTGAACAGGATATTAAACACCATCATGGGGGGAAGGGAGAGCACTGATTTAAAGAAAGGGATGGAAGATAAGATGGTATTGTGAGGGTTTTTTCACCATTGGAGACCCAAGTAAGGATCCATGCTGGTTTCCACAGCACCCTCTGCTCAGCTCCGGCATCAGACCAGGGTCGCTGCAATTATTTGCATGGAGGAAACGTACACAAACATCGCTTTCTTCAGAATACAGAAAGGAAAAGGAAGTTGTGTTCACCCTCAGTACAGCAGGGAGTGGTCAGAAATACACTTTGCACCCACATTCAAGGGCTGTTTGCTCAAACTTTTGGTTGCCGCCCTCCTTTCTGCGCTGGATGGGTCGGTGTGGGAGGCTGTGTGGGTTGTGATTTCAATGAACAAACACCAGCATGGCCATGTTCCACCGGCTCTCAAGAGGTATTTTCTACCTCTTCAACAGCTACCTTTGCCACCCAGCGCACCACAGCAGGGTTAGTGCTGAGTATCACACTGGTGCTCCTAGACCGCCCTTGTGTTTCTGAACAGAACAGCAGCACCTTCCCCTCCAGCCACACTTAATCCTGCTGATCCAAACACTGCTCCACCCAGGAGCTCCATGGACAGCATGCACTGAAAGGATCTCTCCTATCCTCCTGCCTGGCTGCACCAGACCTGCCCTTTCTTCCATCACCCCTCTTTCTTCCACCATCCCCTGATTCCATCCAACCTTCTCTCCACTTCCAGGGGCTGCCCAGGACCCCCTTGCTCACCAACTCACATTTTTCTCCCTCTCATCAGTTCTTTCCATTTTATCCTATATTACATGCCACACTGGGAGAAGTTTAATGTCCCTGAGGGCATTAAAGGGAACCTGGGCAGGTATAGTCAGGTGGGCATGTGCACTGGGGAAACAGGGGCAGCACTTGGAAGTTGAAAACCAGCTTTCTCCACTCCCACTGGTACCAGTGCAACCTGCCACGGCACAGCTGGCCACGAACCAGCTGAGAAGACAACAGTAAACAGCTTCCAACTGTTTTAACGCTGCAATATTTTTAAATAAATAAAGAGCCAATAAAGACAAAGTATTCTCTTTAGTAGGGATAAAGCACATGCAGAAAACAATAGCTGGTTTAAATTTCTCCCTATTAAAATAAATTGTACATGTGGCTAGTGATGTTTTCTGGATAAGCTACTGGCCTTATATACGCAATTTAGCATTCCACTGATACTTATTTTATGAGTTAGGTGTCAAAATAATCCTTATTCTATTCAAAGCGTGTACACACACAAGCCCCCAACAATATAACGGTTCTTTGGGAGAAGCTTCCCTGATTTTTCCCTTTTTTATATTTAAATTCTAGTTGTGCAATTGCTTCATGCACAGCAGAAGCCACACTGAGCCCAAGAGTGCTTCATCCACCTGAAAGCCCCACAGATTCACAGAAACTCAGCACAGCTCGGTATTTATCAAGCATCAAAATCAACAGCAAATTAAGAATAAACCGTATTATTCTCAGTATTTTTGACCCAAAATCAATTGGTCTTTCCCAGTACTGAGGACTAAATGGAGAGCCCCAGCTAAAACTATGCTGCTAAAGGGCTGCAAGTCTCACAGTCACAATTCCGGACAAGTGAGCCACTCTTTTCACTGTGCTGATGACAGCAGGAGCAACAAAACAATATTGCCCAAATCCACATTCATGCAGCACAAGGGAATAAAATGCCACACAAATCCTCTTTTCTGCAGACTCTGGTGATATCATTGTTTGGGTTAAAACTGCCATGAGAAGACCCTTCAAACGAGGCCAGGGTGAAAGAGCGGAGAGAGCAAAAAGCATTGGTGAGCTCACCCAGGTGCCCCAGCCAAGTGGCTCCAGCCAAACCCACTCCATATATTTCAGATATATAAATAAATATATTCTTAAACCACCTCCTTCGCACTTTCTTCAGGTTCTCTTTCTATACACACAATCTGAAGGTAAATAGTCACCTGCTCTTCTCTAAGATGAAAAAAATGAACATACAAATGAGGTCTGAGCAGGCTGAGCTAGCTGGGAGGCACCTCCTTGCCAGTGTAAGCTGTGAGTAGAGCAATACGGAAAATAAAGGTAAAGAAATGGAAGCCCTTGCAGTGGCAAGAAGTGTAGCTTCAGAGTAAAAACCGAAAGCAAGAAAGAAACAAATGTAATGAGCTGGTCTCTGGTTAGGACACTGGTGCACAGCCTGAGCTCACTCCAGCTCCCCAGCTAAACAAGCTGCAAAAACTCTTTAGAAATTATCTAGAACTTCATAACACAAACATTTAATTCCCTTATTCCTAAAGGTGGGAGATGTTTAAAAAGTATCTGCCTTACCAGGCTGTGTCCCCTGTTCAGCACCCAGGGAAGGAGAAGAGGACCTGCCCCACCCTGCTCCACAGGCTTCGGTTCGCTGCCTTTGCTTTGAAGCGCCTGCGTTGAGCACGGACCTCGCTGGCGTCACTGCCAGGTGGATTTGCCATTTCCCAGGTGTTTTACCTGCTGACACTACGACTGCAAGCCTGTTTGTTTTATTAAACTGTGCTCCTACTCTTAAGCTACCATCCAATTACTGCTCCCAATTACTCGGGGCTCAAGAACCAACATTAATTACAGAGTACCCTGCAAAGGAGGCTGCTGCCGGCTGAACTGCACAGAGCTGGAGCATCCAGAACCTCTCCTCTGGGAGAAGAAACAGATTCCTCATCTCAGTGGTGGATTAACAGTCCTGAGCATGAAGGGCAGATTTGGTGAAACAGATGATGAGCATCATAACCTCAGTGCCCAGACTTCAGCAGCCATTTGGATTCCTCAAGTATCCACAGCAATAAATATCCATTTTCCCCTACGGGATTCAACAAAATCAGTTCAAGCCTGGGCATGTTAACCCAGAAGTCTCCGGGATTAAGGGCACACACCAATAACAGCAGCCAGTGCTGTATAAATGATGAGTTTTAAGTGCCTTTGGCAAAGCACTCAAAACCAGGAGACCCCAAACTCTATGGAAGAAATGCCTGAATACCGTAGCCCTTCAAGCACAGTTCTTTATAGCAAGAACTGAGCTGTTCAGGCACTAACAACAGACCTGGGAGGTTAAGATGTGTGCACAGCCCAGGAACACAGGAGTACAGTGTGAGCGTTTGGGAAGGGCACAGAACGCCCATTTGCCTTCATACAGTGGCCTCTGCAGACAGCAGCATAACAAGTTATTTTGCAACTCACATTGCTCAGATTGAATAATCCCCTGCAAGATATCCTTCTGCTGGATTTGGAGAAGGATCCCATAAACTCTGGCCTCTTTTTTTTCTTTCTACAAATAGATCTCTATTGCACAATGAACTGATGCAGTGCCACTTGCATGAAAGAGCGATATGCCAGATGAAAACAGCACTTCATGATTATCCACTTATTTTTTAATTGATCATTAGATAATTTTTTTCTCAAAAATGTGCTTCTCCTTGGATAGTTCAGTGCACTTTCAAAGTGTTTTACCAACAGCACTGCAGAACTCGGTCTTGACAACAGCAGTGCTAGCAGCACTGTCTAGCAGCAGTGCTAGACTTCTAAATACAAGAGTAAGATTAAAAAGGTGAATAACTCTGTGCTTCACTTCTGCTCCCAGACCTTGCCAAACACAGCTTTTAAGATCCATGTTGTAGCACTGGAGCAAGGAGCACTATGGTGGCTTGAACTGCTCATAGCAGGGACATGCCTGCATGGGGACACAGGGAACACGTCCCACATGTGGGACAGCGTCAGTCGAGTACTGTGGAGCAGCAGAACATGCTTCTATAACACACAACGTATTTCATATTAAGAGCAGCAATTAAATCAATTAGTGGTCATCCAGCGAGCTGCTACTTTACAGAAGTCCATTTTAAGCAGCAAAACCACCTTCCAGCACGGTTTAGAGTAAGAAGGTGCCACACAAGCATACACATGCTCATGCCACTGGGAAACCGGGAATGGCTGCATAGGCTCCTGCGGCAGGTGGCTTATATCAAACACTTCATTAGTAGCATCTGGGTGGGTCTCAGATTCCAAATGAAACACACACACATCCCCATTTACAGTGTTTCAACCCAAAAAAGCCAGTCCTCCAACTAAAATGCAAGCACCACATCCATTTTTCTCCATGGTAAGTGCAGATCACATATATGATCACTGCAAAAGCCAGAAGGGACTGTGCTGGGTACCACACAAGCAAATTACTTGTGTAACAAATTATCAGCTTAAAAAAATCAAGTATCTGCACTTGCTCCAAGCTGAATTTTTTTCCAATTTGCATTTTTTTTTCCAATTTGCGTTTTAAAAATATATAATTCACAGCTTGGCTCAGCAAAGACATTTTTGGTTTTTTTAAACACAGCAACAAATTTCAAGCCTGTTTCCCAAAGCACCATCAAAGAGCTCATCAATACCAAGAAGTCTGGATCTTGTGTCTGGGAATCAACTCTTAAAATTAATTTTTCACAAAGCCTGTTTTCTTATTTTTGAGAAACTTGCCCCATCCTGAGCTCTAGAGACTCATCCCCAGATGTCTCTGACTTGCAGCACCTGAACTGACTGTATCCATGAAACACCTTGCAACTTGGCAAAACTACAGTCCATGGGTGGGAAAGCAGGCAAGGAGATTAACTCAGAAAAACAGAAAAACTGCAAGTTCCCCAGTCACTGTTTCTTCTTGAGATGTGGAACTGAGCAACTGCTGGGGTTGCCTGACATAGGGATGTTGAGATGATGCTCAGTCTCATGAGGTGCAGCCGGCTGCGCGTCTGCCCTGTTTTCCTAAATCCCAAATGCTCTTGCTCCAATAGCGAAGCTCTTACAATGCTTTACAGCAGAGAGGCTTATGCTTTTCTCTCTCTACTTGTTTTTTGTTTTAAAGAAATGTCTCAAAATATTTTCTCAGGGAGTGTTTCTGCTGAAGGGAATTGGGGAAAACACAAGCAGACACTTGAGGTAGACAGGAACCTCCCACTCACAAACCTGTTTCAGAAGTGCACGGCTGCAGCTCGTTATGTTCTCTCCCCCCAAGTCTAGAAAATTTATTAGAACAAGTGTTCTAGTAAGAAACAAAATGTTCTTCATCAATCCTATAGTATTTTTCTAGTAGTAAAGCTGAAGTGCTATGAAAATTACAATTAATCACATCTCAGCTTCAGTATAACTCATCACTCCTTGGTTTTCTGCCACAGTCAGAAGTTTCAGAAGGTTAACCCGTTTCCAAAACAAGCAGGATCTATCAGCAAATTTTCAGCTGACTTTGTACTTAATACATCAAAAGGGCAGAGTTCTTTGTTTCATTACATTTGTGTTTTCAAAGTCCAGGCAGGATGTGGTACCTCTGCACAGCAAAACCAGGGCTGAGCGCTTTTAGCATCTGCTCCTACCACAGATGTGATTTACAACTGTTTATGCTGAGAAATCATGAGAAACTATTAATGTATAACCGCTTCCCCCAGCAGCATCAGCCCAGAAAACACAGCCAACCCTCCAACCAGGTCAGCACCTCACTAAGACACCAATGAGCTCCTTGCACACCTTCCACGCTCCTGAACCTGTGTGTGACGGAGCTGCGGGCACGGGGCGCTGGCACCTCTCCTTCATTTGTGTCTGCAGAGAACCTTATCACTGGCACAGATGCAGCTGTGCATCTATCTCAAAAGAAGGAGAAAAAAGTTTAATTCCACTGTATTTGCATATGCTGTGTATAATATAATTGCCCGATTGCCAGCCTTTGCAGTGATTAGCACCATGCAGATCAAACCCACCAGTGCAATAATCAAGCAATGCCTCATGCTGGAGAGTCCAGCTCAATTATAAAAAGAAATAAACCTGCAAGAAAATCATCACAGTTAAATACGAAATTTCTCTGTAATTGCAAGCCTCCTTGCTTTGTGAATTCATCCCTAATGTCCATTATCTACTCCCATTCCTGCCTCCAGAGGCAGGCAGGCAAGTAACACTAACAGATACAGTTTCCTCGAGCACTCCCACTTGATTCATCATGCAACTCTGACTCTTTTTTTAATAAACCACGTCTTTGCAAAAGGACTATCACCATACATCATCATCAGGGTAGATGAAGAGAGTCAATCATAATTTTTAAATAAACCAAGAGCAACAGCTGCAAAACATGAAGCCACTAACACTGTTCATGCCACTGATGGCTTCCCCACTGGCATCTGATGGGTGTTTGCCAGTGGAAGACCACCTGAACCAAGAAGAGGAATGTTTTCTGCATTGGTACCCAAAACTGAGGGGATGGCAGACACTCAAAACACTGTGCTTCAGAACAAAACAAAAAAAAAACTTGCTTCAGTGTGTAAACAGAGGAAAAAATGTTATTTTTTGAGACAAACGTGCTTGAACACCATGAGTCCCTTGGGCTCTCGTTATCAAGGGGATGAAGCATCCCAAACCTCTCTGAAGAGATGGGCAGGAATGGGGTCCTGCACTGGGATGGGAACAACAGCTGCTCTGACCTCATCTACCAACCCTAGCTTTATGCCACCATTTCCTGGAGGAGTCAAAGAAAGAGTAGAGACAGGTGGGAGCAAACAAACTGCCACTGCCACCTATAAACAAAGGAAACATTTATTTGAAGGCAGCATCTAGGTAGACCTGCTGGAAATAACAAAAGCAGCAGTTACAACAAGAAGAAAAATCCCCTCCAGAGGTCTGAAGAAACTATGGCACTCACTAGAAGCAGTATCAGAGGAATTTAGCACATGGCCATTTTCCTCCACTATCACCAGCATACCCTTCCCATGTTGATGCAGTTGTTCCCACTGCAGATAAACTCCCTTCTCCAGGGCCATCCTGACAATTTTGAATTTTTCAGAAAGCCCTGAAGAATTAAGCCAGCTCATCTGTGTGAATCAGCAAACTCACATGTCTGCAAGACCCCTTTTCCATCATGCTTCAACACCTGCACATGAAAATCCATGGAAAAGCAATATATATGTACCCTACATTCTTCCCCTTCCAAAACAGTTTCTTCTACTAACTGTTGCCCCTCTTCGAGAAAGTGTGGGGGTCCTTAAACCCTTTTGACTAAAAATACATATAAATAGCTAAAAACTCGCATTTTCTCTGCACCTGAACTCTTCTCCAGGCCCCAAAAGCTTCCAGCTTTTCCTCGATGAATGCTATTCCCGCAGCTGGACCAGGCAGCCCACACTGAGTTTATCACGTTGCTACTTCATGTGCGCATTCACCAAGACTCTCACGAGCTTCTCACCACACACACTCAACTTTCAAGTTGGCAGTTGGAGATAAAAAAGCAGCGATATCAGCATCAGCCACCGGCACCAATCCCAGGAGGAATGGAGGCTCATGTGAGCAGTGCTGGTGCTTCCCAGGAGGAGGGACACCAGGGAAGTGCTTGGTACTCATCCACCTGGTTTCTCCCTGCTCAAATTGTAATACATGCTATAAGGTTCCTAAAAAGGGTGTTTTCTTGCATGGAATAGGACCCCTTCCTCCTACAAGCTATAGGGGTCTGCCTCCTGTCTGTGTAAGGGTATGTTTACATGATAAATGGCCTTTACTGCCTTTATACACTTACACACATTCATGCAGGAAGATAATTAAGTGATTTCTTTTGACTTCAGACCAACAACCACCCCCACAACTTAAACACACAATTTCCATCTTGCCTGTCAATTCACTGCCAACCAACAGTTGTAAACCAGGTATTCAGGCCAGAAAACTTTGGCCTAATGCTGGATTTCAAGATTTTTCAGAACAAATGAGCAGCTGAGTTTTCATAGTACATGAAGGACAGAAGGACTGCTTTGCACCAGGAGGATGACAGCTCACCACTGCTCTTCTCCAAGTGGCTGTGTCCCTGGAGGGTCCCATTGGCTTGTGTCTGACGTACATGTCAAGGTGACACTGCCCAGGATATGTGTCTTTGCCAACAGGACTGTAACACTACACACACAGAATCCAGTAAAGGACACACCAGCAGTTTTTGTTTGGGGATTTAAGGAAGTTTTTTGTCAGTCTGCAAAATGTCACCCTGAGGTGCCTCTGCACCAACTAAAATTAGCATTTTCCCATAAAGACCCAGGGCATCCTGCTCTTCTGTGGCCCCCATGTTAAGAGGGGAAATCAGGGATATACATTTAGGTAAGATACCAGGAGAAGATTTCTTCACCCAGAGGGTGGTGGGGCACTGACCAGACTCCCCTGGGAATGGTCAGAGCGCCGAGGCTGCCAGAGTTCCAGGAGTGTTTGGACAACGGACAACCCTCTCAAGGACACACAGGGTAGGATTGTTGGGGTATCCCGTGCAGGGCCAGGAGCTGGACACAATGATCCTTGTGGGTCCTGTCAAATTCAGGAGATTTTGACACTGGTTATAGGACCCTCTTATCCACTGGTTCAGGAACTGGAAGGCAGCATGCAAGGCAGGGCTGCAGGAGGAAAAATATTTGCTGCCTAGGGCAGCTGAAGCTGGACCTGAAAGATTTTTATCCTTCCATGAACCAGCCCCTGGGCAATGACAAACAACTCTTAAAACTCCCCAGGAATGGTTACCAACTGCACGTTTCTCATTTCCCAAGTGCCTGTCTCAAGGCACCGCAGGCAGCTCACAGAGGCAGAAACGGGGGCTGGACTATAAAATGTTCCATCGTGCTCCATGTCAATGGGATAAAACCAAACCACCCTTCAAGCTGTCCTGGAGCATCCAGACCATCTCATGAGTGAATTGAAAAGACCAGCTCATGCCTTTGATTCATTTGTACACAGGCATTGCAGATGAATTCGGGTGGGAATTATTAATCCTGTCTTTGGAGCAGAGTTTGAATAGCAGAGAATAAATACAGCCTGGAGCCCTGGACACAGAGATGGGACCGTCCCCACTTACACCCTGCTTGCTCTCATATTCAGTGATACACAGACCCTAGGGAAAAGTCCCTATGGAATCATGCTCCAAGGCCACACCAGCACAGGAAGAAGATGCTGTGGGACCAGCAGCAGCACACGCCATCTTCCATCTCTAAGGGTTTGGCTCTGCAATTCTACTATAAAGCTGCATGAGCAGCTTAGTTATTTATTTAACTAAAAGCTTTTAATTATCTCTCTCACACACACATTCTGTGGGGCGGGGAAGGAGTGGAATAATCAGCCTACAACCAGTGACCGGAGGGTTCAAAGGAATTGTGGTTTTCATAGAAATAGCTAACTAGCCCAATTCTTCTTCCAGTGCTTTCAAAGTGTACTCCTATCCCCAGGCTCCAGCCACGGCGTGCTTTGCTGTGGTTACATCTCGGGCTGAGCTGATCACTGTAAGAACAACTCAATTTTGACAGAGCAAAGGATCCTCCACAGGTCTGGGCTCCAGGTTTCCTGAGGCAGCCACGGAGGGTTATTCCATGGTGTGACCCTGTCTGAAAGCGATGGCACTCACCTTCACGAGCAGATGGACTGGGCTGCTCCCCAAAAATACCCATGTGGGACAGAAGCAGCCAACACTGTGGCCATGGCCACGCAACCAGGCAGCCATGGAGCTCTCCCACTGCCTGCAATAGGAAATGCTCCCCTGAACCGCTCATCTTCCTACATCTTTTATGCTCTGAGTTGAGATCAGGAGATACAAAATTCTCAGTCCCTTCCAAAAGCACCAGAGTTCGAGTGCTGTGAGACTTTATAAATTATAAATTACAAAGCACTGCTGTCGACATTTGCTCCAAGCACAACAGCAAAAGCAAGCTGGGATGGGAATTTGCTTAAAAATCCCAAATCAGAAATGCAGCAAGGTCCAGAGCAGCATGCCCTGGAAGAGTACAATTGCTTGAACACAACCCCCAAGCCCACACAATTTCCCTCTCCGTGGAACTGCTTCATTTAAAAAAAAACAAAAACAAAAAGAAAACGGAGAGAGAGAGAGAGAAAGATTTAGTCCATCTACACAATCTACATGGACAAATTAAAAACACTGGCTTTTAATACATGATGTGAGTGGCATTACACAAGCAAAAATTCACATAAACAAAACAAGTGTAAACAACCGAGTGAACGTAAAGAAACTAATAATATTAATCTGGATTAAGTACAAGCCATAAACATTCCTACCTAATCCATCCAATGGACAAAGATAAATCCCTGCTACACTGCATCCTACAGCTCTTTGCAATTTAAGTACTGATCAAAACAGTAGTAGATAAGACATATAAAGGGAAATCTTTATGCATCGTTGCCTGCTTAATCTACACAAGATTACAGCAAAGGACAAGTACCAAGAAAGCAGAATAATCACTGCAAAAGATCCCCAGGCCCAGAATGCAATTTCTACTCCTGATGCAAAGCTTTATATTGAACCTCCCCAGAAAAATACATGAAGCAACAAACACAGCTCCAAGCCTAAACAACCCGAGTATCTTCTACTCCCTAATGCTCTAAGAAAATTGCACAGAAGTTAGAGGGAAGCCAATAGATCTGCAGTGAAGTTTAAAAGTACAAAATAAGGTTTATGATAGGAAATTATTTGCATCCGTAGGGCTGCTACAGGGACCCTCACACTGTTCTAATAAAGCCCTTAGATTCATCAGTTTATTCCCAGGAATGTAAAAGCAGCTCCAGCAAGTTCAGACACCCACCCAGTGTGGCACACCAGTACAGCTCAGCTCTACCTCCCCCCTGCAGCCCCATCCACAACAGCCTCCATCCACAGAGGGGTGGGAGCAGGGACCCCTGGCCTGGGGAGAGCCCAGAGCTTTCCCACCCAGCACGGACACAAGATCTCTGAGCACCACTAATTTCTAGGGCTTCTTCCAAGAAATTGGTGAAATACAGCAGTAAGAGGCTGAAGAAAAATCCAGCTGGCAGTGACACGGGTATTGTCACGGTTCCCACAAATGAAGAGGCTCCCAGCACAAACCCCTCATTTGGGGACACAAGGAAAGACATTTGAGGAGAAACTCCTAGTCAGATGCTGTGGATACTCAGCCAACACTTCCACTGAACATCTAAGGATGAAGAGCCTGAGGTTCACCTGCTGACACCAAAAATCCAAGATTCCTTTGAGATGCCAAATAACTGCTGGTAAAAAACCTAGTACAGAGTCACTGCCTTCCATCAGCAACCCTTCTGTACACACAACTTATCCCAGCACATTATATGCCATATCCACAACATCATCATCATCCACCTATCAATGTATCAAAGCACATGGAGCATCCCAACATCGCTGCATACCCCAGCAGAGCAGCACTTTAATCTCTAATGAATGAATTTGTGGAGGTGGTTGCTCACTAGATAAGCCATATCCTCACCAGCCTATGTCCCATCCATTCAAATATCTGCTCAACAAGCAGTAAACAGGACAGTAGGAAAGATGCTGTTTTACCGATTTCCAAAAATCAAATGCTATCGAATGAAAAAACACCATGGATGCTCATGCAGATCGCACAGGCACTTGGCAGGGAGATACTGGAGCCAGGAGCTGTAGGTTTGGAGCATCATTGCCTGAAGCACTTGTAGGCTTTAGAAACATAAAATGTTTGGAAACAGGCCGAGAGGAGTCCTTATTCCTCAGGATTGCTGCTTTCCCATGAAAAGCTTCGCTTCTGGTAAGATTATTTGTTTGAACTTGCAATTGTGAGACCAGATGAAAACACAGGCAATTCCTGTTCTCGTCATCTAAATTGATACAGGAAATAATGAATGTTTATAATAGGAAAAAAAAAATCATCCTTCTCTCCGTTTCATAAGGTTCTAATTGAGTTTTCAAAGTAAGGAGCACACACTGTCTTTATCCTGATATTTACCTTCCCCAGCAGATTATGTTTGTCCATAGGAATCCTGGAAAATCCTCACCTTCTTTATTAAGGCCTTGACAGGAGAGATATGCAAAGGACCCCACTGCCTTTTAAATCCCTCCCAATATTCAAAATTGCCCCACAAGTGCAACTGAAGATGCAAGATGATGCAAAATGTAAACATCAAGAGTATCAGCATCACTGACATGCAACACAATGCTACAGGAAAACCTTCAATTCATTAAATATGGCTGGACCAATCATTAAAAAAGAAAAACAACCTACTTTGGATCTCCACAAAGCAACCTCTGAAGCAAAGGGAGCAAGCAGATCCTGGGGCAGCGACACGAGAGTTAGCTAACTGTGAAAGGAATTGCTCTCCACAGCATCACAGCAGTACCAGCAGCCAGGGCAGGCGCTCCACATCCCTCATCCAGACCCAACATACTCTGCCCCACGAGACCTTACAGGGATCATTTTTACACATCTCAACTGTGAATAAGAATCACTAATCCAAAGACCCTCCCTCCAGATCTAGCAAACCAAGACAAGCAAAATCCAGTGTGTTTGAAAAGCCTTCAAATCCGGAGTGGAAAGAGCAAGGTAAGGCAGAAATGGAATTTATGGTACTGTTCAAAATCAAGATTTTCATGGAATAGTTTGAATTGGAAGGCACCTGTTTTGCTTTGCTTCTCCAGTATCTTCATTAAATTAACACACAGAATTAAAACTGAAGCAGCATAGCACCTACCCCAGAATTTGGACAATCTCTAAGAAATTTTCTCTTTACCACCAAACATGCAATTCTTGAATTACCATTTACACAGCCACAGAGGGAAGAGCTGCCAGACCCTGTCCAAAACCAGCTTCCCCAAACCAGTGCACAAAGGGTGAACAAGTTCCTTTTCCCCAAAAAACAAGGAAGTGAGGACTTGGGGCAATTGCAGCTGCAGCACTCAGAGGTGGACAAGGTGGATTTTAATTAATTCCAGACCTTCTGGAACAATTTTCATTATAAACGATGCTTCACTGGAGATAGGAAATAACAAATACGCCTCGGTGGAAAATCCGGTAAGAGCATCACCTCCCAGTGGGCCAAGGTGTTTTCCTGAGCTACAATTCAGGGGAACGCAGGATGCACGGACAGGAAAGAGCCCTTGCCTGACTGATGCCAGACCACAACATCCACATTGGTCCCACGGGTGGGTGAGCAGGCATCGGCCTGTGG
This sequence comes from Pseudopodoces humilis, assembly GCF_049639895.1. Classification (NCBI taxonomy): domain Eukaryota; kingdom Metazoa; phylum Chordata; class Aves; order Passeriformes; family Paridae; genus Pseudopodoces; species Pseudopodoces humilis. Next base: position 127,984 of record NC_142226.1, on the reverse strand, counting down.
AGCACTTCCCCAGCAGCCATTCCCCGCCATGTCTCCTTTCTCCTGCTCCTCCTCCTGCACAAAGGGCTCCGGGCAGAGCTGGGGACCCCAGGGCAGCCCGTCCCAGCCAAAGGGGACCCTGGGTGCCAGCTCTGAGCTGCGTGTCCCCAGCCCGCTATCCCCACCTCTCACCTCCTACAGGATCTGTCTCGGGGTGAGCCTCGGCCCTTGGACTTTCAGCACTCCATGTCACACACAGCCCCACGGAGCGCTCACACACACACACACACTGTGCACACGCAGCTGCACTGGATCCGGTCAGTGCAAATACGCGCTGTGCACACACACGCACAGTACACATACACACGGTGCACACACAAACACCACGCACGCTCGCCTCGTGTGCACAGACACCCTGTGTACACACACGCACGGCTTGCACACGCCCTGCGCATGCATGCAGCGCTCACACGCAGAACTCACAGCAGTCACACCACACAGCCCCGATACAAACTACACACGCGGGGTGCTCGTGCACACCACGCGTGCACACTCCGGCACCCGACGCGCACGCACAGGCACACCGACCGCACACGCTGGCCGTGCAGCTGCACCTTGCGCAGATGAGCACACGCACTCACACACAGAGCACAGCCACACACGCGCGCACACACGTGCCCACCCACAGAGACCGCGAGCACGCACCGATCCGATCCGATCCGCGGACACAGCCACACGGACACGGACCCGCCGCGCAAAGGCCGCGCGCACTCCCCCGCGCCGCGCACACGCTCCCGCGCGCGCTTACCCGGCCGCCCCCGCGCGCAGCGCCCGCCGGCCTCACGGCGGGCCCCGCAGAGCCCCGGCTGTGGTGCGGCACCCGGGGCCGCGCCGTCCCCAGCCAGCCGCTCGCCCTCCGCTCCTCTCCCCTCCGCGCCGCTGCCGCCCGCCGCTCTGCCCCCCCGACCCCGCCTCCTCCCCCCACAACACTGTAGTAAGTTGTCATTGGCCGAGGGCGAGGGGCGGGACGCCAGCGCCGCCTCGCCATTGGCTGCGGGGAACCCGCGGCCGGCGGCGCGGGCGGGGGAGCGGGCGCCCCCTCCTGGCTCCCCCCGTGCCGTTCCCTCACGTTTCCCTCCCGCGGGCGGCCCGGAGGCAGCGCCCGGAGCGCCTTCCTGAGCCCGCCGCAACACCCCGCAGCGAGAGGCTGAACTAGCGGAATTACCGCCTGCTCTTGCCAGCACCGCGCCCCTCCCCGCTAAGGTGATGGTGGCGGGGGGGCGATAATTTGGCGCCGCACGGCCGCGGTAGGAAGGGGCAGGAAGGGTCCTGCCCGCCGGTACCGCGGGCGGCAGCACCGCTCCCCCTCCCTCCGTGACCTAGATTTTAAATACCGTTCGCTGCCTCCCAGAGAAAGTCGTGGCTCAGCTCTGAAGGGAAACACGGGGTGAAGAAGCAAGGAGGAGTGTATGAAGAAAAGCAGGGGGGGCGTTGGGGTTTTCTTTTTACTGTTACTATATTCTTCATCTTTTTAATCATAAGGCCATTCGTAATCAAACTGGTACTGCCTCAGTCTGTGGCAAGCCAAAGAAGCGATAATTGAGGTGGCGAGCGTTTGGTCAACAAGAAACCCCTCCAGGAGCCCACCCTGCCCCTGCTCTGGAATCCCGCACCTCCAGCACGGACTGGATTTTCCTCGCTTACAGCCAAACTAGAATAACAAATCAGTTATTTTTGTCAAGCAGAGCTGCCCATCTCTCCCTGCTACGTACATCAGAGCAAAACACAATGCCCAGTGCCCCTTGAGCACTTCCAAAGGCTCCAGCAAGGGTGCTGCCAGCCTGCCCAGCTCAGGAACCAAATCCCCCTTATATATTTGCAAAGTTCCAAACTACACCTGACACCAAGGCATCTCTGTTTGTCTCCCAAAGGGAATTGAGGTCTCAGGCACATTATTCTGCTTGGTTTAAGAGCAACCACCCCGCTTCTTCATCAGCGGGTAACAGCCGAGGCTGATGCACACCCTGGCTGGGATGGGTCCCATCACCATGCTGAGCCCTCACTGGTACTGACCTAGCATGCGAGTGGCCCTTGCTGAGGGCATTTGTGCTGTATAGGGGCCAAAAATACCCAGAGTTTTAGAAAAATTAACCTGTTTCTCACAACTATGTACCCCTTCTCCTTTATGCATCTATGATGCTCAGCTCTGCCAAGAACGGGCAGCTCCCCTTTCTCAGTGTTGAGACCACTTGCATAAAAGTTAATGAGAGGGAAGACAGATATTTTTGCCTTAAATCTGAACTACTTGGTGATTTCCTTAGACTTAGATAAGCACATCTGATTAAAAAAAGACAGGCTGGGAAAGGTCTGGCGGCTCTACATTAGGGACAGGTAGCTCCTTTGAAACATGCCCTGTAGCTCTGGCTTCAGTCCCCAGATTTTAAATTAATAATTTAATACATTTTAATAGCCCAGGCAGTGCATGGAGGGTGCTGACCCACCACAACTGCTGCCTTTGCTACTGCTCACCCACGGGTGGGCTTAAAACACTGACAGAAGAGAAATACCAGTCCAACAGGCTTTGAGGAAAAAACCACGGAGCAAAGAAACCACAATTTTTGGTTGGCAACAGCTTCTTGAAACTAAAAAAAACAAGCAAACAAACCCACACTGCTCCATTGTACACCACACACAGCAGATTACGTGGAAGAGAGACCCAGGCAACAAAAACTACACATCAAAGCAGCGATTTAACACTACACAGCGCATCATCCACTGCACTCAGATCACCAGATGATCCCCAACTCCATCTGCCAGCAGCTAAGAACAGAGAGCAGCAGCTCCTGCATTCTGTGTTCCCAGGTGAAGCATTTAGCCACAGGGAGCACTAGTGCAAGCTGCCGACATGCTGTGCAGGAGGCCAAAGATTGCTGTCACCCCTTCAGAACCCAAACAAATGACTGAGAGCTTGACCGGCTTCAAGGCTAAAGGAAGAGAAACTAAAAAGTTGACTTTTCAGATACAAAACAAAGCACTTGGTCTATGCTGTGAGAACCTGAAAAATGTTCTTCTGGGGCATGGGGACCTGAGCCTATACCAAAGCAATTTTTTACAGGGAGCAGAAAATATGTGGGAAAAAAGAAAAAAAAAGAAACCCAAAACTACCACTCTTGTGCACGTGGAAATACACCCATCACCACCACACTTCAGCTGGAAGTCACTGGCTTAGCTTCTAACTTTTTCCTTTTTACATAGCCCTGAACTGACCTCTGAAATCCCATAGGAAGTAATGGAAATTTCTTAAATTCTTCACTATAAGAACACTTTTCCCTGTGCCAAGCCTGGATTGCAACTATTTAAAGAACAATCCCAGTTACAGCTGGTTTAAGTCATGTTATGGGGGTCATTTAGAGACTAAGAATTATTTTAATAAGTCAGGATTTCTCGGTATTCGCCTGCTGGATATGGGAATAAGGACAGGAATTATATTCACTTTAGGCATGTGTTTGGGATCTCTATGGTTGATCCTCACAAGGTGAAAGGCCACTGGGAGTGCTCAGATCCTCATGGCTTCGGTCAGTGCAAACCAACTGGGTCATGGAGGACAATGCCAAACCCTGCCCTCTGCCTGGGTAACGTGCAGGCAGCTCAGCAGGACACACTGCAGCATCCTAGGAACATCCAGACAGCAGATTAAATCCAGCTCAAGTTCTTCACAGAACAGATCTTTGTAAGGTGATCCAGCATTCTGCAGGCCCCACAGGATACACTCCTGGTAGGATTTGTTGTAAAACTGGGCTCCCAGTTTACACCAGTGCTGGGGAACACTGCCCAGAGCATGACTGGCACAACAATAAAGGGCAGAGAGCTCTTCTCTTTGCCCTGAGGAGCTTCTCCAGTGAGGAATTCCCAATCTAAACAAAGCATTGTGCATCACACTGGTGCTGTGCTCCCTCCCCCAGAGCAAGCAGGATATAAAGTGAAATGCTCAGGATTACACCAAGTTCTGGGAAAACAAAAAAATTAAGCTGGTCAGATGAATCCTTTATCCATCCTGCTCTAAATGAGCTGTATTAGGCACATGTATGTGAACACACAACAGCACACTCTGTTTCTGTGCCACACTCACACACTTTGCTAAACAAGTGACAGCCTCCATCGCAGCAGCAGCCATTTCACAAGAGCAAACAAGGTGGGAGGAGAGCAGGTGGCTCAGTTTTGCCAGCTCCTGGCCCTCTGCCCTTGGCTTCTCTTCCAGCTTTGCTGTCACCATCAGCAGTGCTGATTTGGCCATGAGCAGAAGACAAGAATGAGGAGGAAAGAAAACTTCCCTTTGACTTCTCAAGCTTTGTGTTCCTGTAAACTGGTGATCTAGAATTAATATATTCCAGGTAAATGACTCACCTGGAAGGAAAGGATGCTTCAACTAACACTGCATTTCTCCCCTGCCCACCCCTCTCTCCAGCATAGAATTCACTGCTGAAAAAGCCTCTGACAGGCTGAACTGCAAACTCAATGAATTTTCACTGAAGTCTAGAACACTCTGCACTGCTTTTCTACAACTCATGCTGTGCACAGTGAAGGCAACCTGGAACATCTACATTCATCTAGTTCTGTATAAACTATTTAACCAGCGATTAAATCTAGTCCAGCCCATCATAACACTCCCCAAAACTAACCACGGATTCATTGCTGAGATAGTTATTAAAGAGCCAAGGAGCACCCTCATAGCTAAAGAGACTGAGTGATTTAGGTATTGGAATCACATGTGGCATCAGGGCAGTCCACCTCCAATTTTGCTAAAGTAGACAAGCTCCAAGTAAAAAGAGGAATAAAACAGAAGAGGAGCTTTAGTTCTCTCCAGGATGTGTGCCAGTGCAGGAAAGAACAGCTCCTGGAGAGTCAGCTTTGTTTAAACTTAGGGCTTAGAGTCAGTGCATAAAGTACATTTCTGCCAAGATGCACCATTGAAGATTAGAGCTCATTTGCAGCCTGCAAGATCGAGTGTGAATGGTTCTGCATTGACAGAGGAATACTTTTCCTCTCAAGTATGAGTAGGAAGTATTAAACACATGAGTGGCTGTACTGAAAGGATCTAGAAAGAGCTTAACAAAACCTGGACAATAGATTACAGGTGATGCTGTGAATACAAGCAGTGCAGACTCAGGAAAAGGCAGTCAGTGTGGCACGAGTGTGGTCTCCAGAAACAAGCCAAGACACTGACCGAACCATGGAAAGAACCATCACAGGAGCTTCAGACTGTCCCACAGCACACTCACCTCCACCACCTTGAGAGTTCACCCTCCTTCCAAGCATTTACCAGCATTTCATTTCCCAGCAGCCTCAGTAAAAAACTAAAACCAGAGGAGTGTGCTCACAGACAGCACTTGACTCCCTACCCCTCTTTAAGGTAATGCTGCTGGGAACTCCTGTGTTTGGGCAGCAGGAAGAAGTTCAAGCCCTTACGTCACCCTCCTAAGCCAAACAGGACCAGCCAGCCCGGCAGGAGAAGCAGCTGTCCCTTCAGCAGGGGACAAGCTCAGCTATGCAGTCTTTCTTGAAATGCACCCAAAAATAACAGTGAGTGCCACCTAGAGACCAGAGCTCCAGCCGGGAGGCAGCCAAGCTGCACTACAAACAAAAGATGTCAGGAGCTGATTTACTCCTTGCATGGATGAGGAGTCAAACTGTAGCCAAGAGAGGCTCTGGCTTCTTTAAATAACACCAGGTAGGTGTGTTTTCGACTGCAGCTTCTCCCCGGAAAGGCATCAATTCAATGAAAGAGATTTGACTCCATACTGTTATGCTCTTGTTGGGCAAAGAGCACCCCTTGGCTTCGAAATGCTTAGAGCTCTTTGGCTTGGGGAAGGACAGTTTCAAGATGAGGATTTATTTAGGACTAGTGCGTACCTAGCAGCAAGTTTGAGGCAGATACTTGGCCAAGAGAGTTCCAGTCTGCACTAACATATCTCATGTAATCCAAAGGCCAGGCAGCAAATTCACACAAGCCATGAACCCAACCCAGCACTAGTCAACAGACAGCAATTTGTGACTGAGGGCTAGACCTCTGCATCAGTGAGGGACACCTGGCAAAACCTAACACTTATTTAAATTAAACTTTATCTGTGGAGAACAAATACAACTGCTAGACATTACTTTTTCACAAATAAGAGCCAAAGCTCTGCACCACCTTGTTCAGCGCTGCATCCCCTGCCTGACACGTCCTTGGACCTCACAGGGTTTGCTCTAAACTACATAACTGGATCAGATCTGCCACTCTGAGTCCTGCCTACGGATGTTCCCAAAACCTAAGAGAGCATAGCCAAAGTCTGCCCAGAGGCATTTCTTTCTGCAGGTGCACAATGATTAACTGGTGCACATTTCTATATCACAAATTAAAAAGACCTCAGCTTGCTTGAAATGCAGTATATTAACCTCTGAAACTGACAGCCATGGATACCAGCTTCAAAAAGGTTAATATCCATACGACAGGATCCCAAAGGATAGTATCCCACTGCTGCCAGATTTTCTGGAGCTCAAAATAAGGTATTTTGAGGCGTTTTTAAGGTAGTAACTTTTCATGCTTATTTTATTAAGGCAACCCAAAGTGGTTCACATTTATAGACAGAATCCAAGAAACTGATGAGGGCGAGGGGGATAAGGTTGCCAAGGAAAGCTGTAAGCATGGATGGAGAGACAGGGAGTACACTGTCATTGTCACAGTTAATTGCCAAGAGTCTGAAAAGGTTTGTTACTAAAATAAATAACAACTCTGTTAGTTCAGGACATTCTGCAGGTCCACTGAGGCCGCACAGTAACAGTGCACACAGTAAATCTCTGGAGCAGGAGATGCAACAGCAGCTTGCATTTGCCAATCTCACCCTGCACTCACTGCAGGCTGCGTCAGAAAAGCTAATAATCATTAAGCTGCCATCTTTTATTTCTAATTATTTGTCTCCACAGCAGGGTTTCTCCAACCATCAAGCAAAAGGGAAGCAAGTCTCAAAGGCCTAACTGTTTTGAAGTGGGCTCACAGCTGCCAGGCATGAATGGCTCTCCAAGAACAGTAGCAACTGCTCTGCACAGCCCATGGAGTTGGGAGGGAAAGCATCTCTGTTTAGGCTGGTTTTCAGGTCAACTAAAACAGCTTTTCTTATGCAACAGAAAGCTCACTTGCTTTGGAGTTTTTGCTTCATTTAATTAGATGGTAATTCAGAGCACAGCGCTGCTATTCTGAACGCCACAATGGGAACTGTTTTCACTGCTTTACAAAGCAACAAAGTGAAAACACTGAGCTAAGCTGGCCCTAGAACTTGACACCACGTAGGAGACTGATGGTCTCCTCTGACGGGGTGGGACAAGTGAAAGAGATACCCTGCTGCCACATTTCCATAGAAATCATGGAATCATTTAGGTCGGAAAAGCCCTTCAGGATCAAAGAGTCTAACCATTAACCCACCAATGTCAAGCCCATCACTAACCCATGCCCCTAAGTCACACATCTACATGGATTTTAAACGGTGACTCCATCACTGCCGGGGCAGCCTGTGCCAGTGCTTGATGACCTTTTCCATTAAGTTTTTCCCTATTAACCAACTTAAACCTCCCCTGGCACAGCTTGAGGCCATTTCCTCTCATCCAGCCCCTTGTTCCCTGACCTCCCTCCCCAGCTGTCCCCTCCTGTCAGGGAGTTGTGCAGAATCAGAAGGTCTCCCCTGAGCCTCCCTTTCTCCAGGGTGAGCTGCCCCAGCTCCCCCAGTTGCTCCTACTGCTCCAGCCCCTTCTCCAGCTCTGTTCCTTTCCCTGGACACGCTCCAGCCTCTCAATGTCTTACTTGTTGTGAGGGACCCAAAACTGATCCCAAGATTTGAGGTTTGACCAATACAGGGGGACTGCCCTGGTCCTGCTGGCCACACTAGTGCAGTTACAGGCCACATGTCATTTGCCTTCTTGCCTACCCGGGCTCATGTTCAGGCACTGTCAACCAACAGGAGAGGTTAAAGAAGAAAATCTCACTAAAAGGTGCTGGAAACCTCATTTGTTCTTCCTCTTTGGGTTATGTGTAAACAAGGACTAAGGGGAGACCAAAATTCACAACACAACAAGCTGTTCAAGAGCTCTGCAAAGCAGTGCCCTTCCCCAGGTCACCTGTGAATTCTGGGATAGAAAGAAACAACATATATTGATAAAGAGAATAGCACATGGCTTCCAGCATCACAAGTGCCACCGTATGGAAAGACAGATCCCAAACGCAGCCCACGAACGCCGCACTTACCGACACAGACACAGCCCTAAGCAATTTTTCAGCAATGACCTCACCTTGGATTTCTTGACAGGCTTTAAATAATGGCAACATATGTGAATATCACCTAGAAGGTCAAGAGCAAAACCCTCAACAGAGGCTCCTCTTGCATTTTCAGCATTTTTCCCTTACAGTTTCTGCCCCGCAGCTACTCCCAGCTTCCCTCCATGGAAGCTGCTGGTGTGTTAGTTTCAGGACTGATGCCCAACACTTACCAGGTTAGGAGAGGAGATTATCTTACTAAAACTCCTATGCATTTTATGTTTACATAGGAGATAAGCTACGGTTAAAGATGGAGAGGCAATCTGAGCCTGCTGTTTTCTGTGCTGGGTGAGGGTCAGGGCTGTCCCTGAGCCAGTGAAATTGTACCACACCCCCTTTATCTTTGCTATCCCTAACAAAGTACCACATGGCTTTCTTGTTTGCTGACAAAGACTGACACAAATTATTCAGCAAGCAGCAAATTTCATGTCATATCAGGATCAAAACCTCCAAAGCCTGTAACAAGCAGGACCACCAAAATACAGTTATCTTCCCTCTGTTCAATACATAGAAGAAAACAGGAAAAAGTAACATGGAGACTGCTCTGGGGAGAGCAAACCAGGGATTGTCCAGGTTATCAGTGTTTCCCAAGGGAAAAATTCACCCTTGACCAGAGACTTGTCATAAAGAGCCAGATGGGTGACTGTCCTGAGGATCTGCTCAAGCACTGAGCAGGAAGACTCTCTGGCAAAAGACCTGCTCCAGGCTACCCTGGCACAGCTGCAGCTGCTGTGCTGGTACAGCTTTGCCTCTCACTAACCCATTCCAACCATCATGCAAGTGAGCACTTGCACACTGCTTCACATCCAAACTCACAGGAGCTTCTTGCTGTACCTTCCACATGGAGGAGTTTTATTCTGCATTCAAATGGCTGCTGGGTATTTGGTGGGGCTGGAGCTCAGCACCTCTGACCAAGGCAGGTTTTCTAGTTAATTAATGATCCTGCTTTTGGAGATTTGGTAGCAAAGCTCATTCAGATCAGGAGGCAGCTGCTCATCTTCCAAATATAGTACTCATTTCTGAGTAAGAACAACAGGTTTATGCTTGGATTTGATTCATCTCTCCTGCCCCGCCATGAGGCATTGTATAATTATGTCAAGTTTAAGAGTAAAGCAATCTGTTCCCATCACCTTCCTCTGCTTTCCCTTCACGTCTTTCATCAATGACTGGCAGCACATGGAATACTCAGGTGTGGAGCACAGCTGCTTTAAATGTGCTCAGCCCTTTCCCTTTCTGGGAGAGGAGAGGGTGTTACTAGGGAAGGGGAGTGATGGAGAGGAGAAGGGAAAGCTTAGCAGGAGGATAGCTTGATTTAAAAAAAGGGAAAAAAAAGTAAATTTAAACTTACTGAAGTTTCCAGAGAACACAACCTCGATGCAAAGGCTCCACTGCATCCAGAGAAACAGCTTCACCAAGCAGATCCCTTCCTTCCCTCCACCCTGAGAACACACTTTGTCCTCAGAGGCTTTAATATACAAACACCACCTCACAGCCAAGCTTATGGCACACACCAAACCTCTGCAGGGAAACATCAGAATCCACCCCATCAGGGCAATTTTTCCCCCAAGCAAAGCAGGCTCTCCATGAACACAAATTGAAAACATCAGTGCCTGATGCTCTTCTCCAAGCTCAACACGCATTTCCTCTCCTCTCCTGCCAGAACGGCCTCAGGCTCCTCTCCGTGCCCTGCAAAGCCCAAACACCCACGGTTTGCAAAGGGCAAGGTGGCCCAGTGCCATCAGAGAGCCCCTTTCACAACCACAGCACTGACTTGCCACCAACAGATGTCAGGAGACGTCCAGGGGAGAACAGGAAGAATAGTTTTCCATTCACAAAAATATTTTCCCTTCCATTTGCTCACTTGCTAGCACTTGAGTGTGTTTTTATCCCCAGGTCAGTGCTCCACAGCCTAGGCTGGTAGGAAAAACTTCTGCTGGGGGCTTCTTCATATTATAAAATACAGCAATTTCCAGGCCAACTAACTGCTTTTCAATATCCAAAATCGTCACACACACACAGACAATAAATCATGCTGTTTGACAACAACCAATGCTCCAGAATTTAAGACAGAATAAACAGGCCAGTTCATTATTTAAATAGGTCCGATCGTTAAGTCAAAGCAACTTGTTTCAACCATTTCCACCCACTGATCTAACAAAGCAGGTACTTACCCAGAGATGAGACCGCCAGCCCAACCACACAGGTGAGACATCAAAATCCATCGTGGGGCAGTAGATAGAAGAGAAAAAAGAGACACTGGTTAAAAAGCAGTTCCAGCTAGACACGGAAAACCCAGGCACCCACCAGAAAAACCCCTCGAGCCCCAAAGCCGAGTGCTCACACTTGTACCCAAGTGAGCAAGGCAACAGAGCCAACGCCAGTATCTGACTCCTCCAGAAGCGAAGGTGGAACCGGACGTTCACGGTCAGCCACTTCTCAGAAATGTAAACACCAAGTGGGGAAGGAGAAAAAAAACAACCAAAAACATCAGCTCGGCATTATCTAACGCTGATAATAGAGTGAGCAGTGAGGCAGACACCGCATGCCTGCCAGCCTCCGGGGCCAGGGCACAGCCGGGGCTGCAGGAGCAGCGAGCTCCGCTGCGCTGGCCCCGTGCGCCTCTGCGCCCATCCAGCTCCTCCGCACTTCCAGAACTTCTCGTGCAAACTTCGGCAGGGCTGGACACAGCCCAGCGCCGCCGGGCCCGGCTCTACAGGGCTCCTACTGAGCCCTCTAGTGGGCTTCAAAAACTCCACAAAACACCAAGAGCCTTAATTTAATTAACACTCGGCCAGAGGCCTCTAAACCCTAATCCTCTCAACAAAAGGATCATTAACTAAATGAAGATATTCAAGAGAGCAACGGTGCTCCCAGCCGCGGCAAGGCTGGCTGTGTGCTCCGCTGGGCACGCACCCCAAATTCAGCCCATACGACAGCCCCACTGAGGCTGCAGGGACCTGCCTGACGCCACCCAGTCAAGCACTCATAGCACAAGTGCGGCGTGATGCCAGACTAAACCGTCACCCTGTCGTGCCAGAGAATCACAGAATCATGGAATGGTTTGTGTTGGAAGGGACCTTAAAGCCCATCTCATTCCAACCCACTGCCACAGGCAGGGACACCTTCCACTAGACTAGGAGAGACGGGCACAAGCCCATGCCCATCCTTTGGGATGCACCTTCATGCCGACAATCCCAGTGCCATCATCTCCATCAGGACTGAAAACACAAACTACTGAACCAGGAGAGGAGCTGGAGCACCATTTGGTTTTTTTAAGTGTTATTATCCAGCCTGGATGCAAGTAGAGACCAGCTCTCCTTTCAAGCAGCAGCCTCAGTCCCTCAGCTGAAGGCTGGGAAAACACCTCCACCTTGCCCAGCCCTGCCAGTACGAACAGCACGAAGGGCTCTCCTTACCAAGGAGTTAGGGTGAACCTTGGCAGAATTCACAGCACACAGGGTGCCGTCATAGAAAAGCCTTCACAGTCAAAGGTTCCCGGCCCACATACCTCACCCCAACGGGATCGAGATCTTGCTCTTTGCCGGTGGCTTTCTTGGAAAGTCACCTCCAGCTTCAGAGCCACACAGAGGATGCAGAGCAGCTGTGAGGAGCACATCTGTTAGACAGCTCATTAGTGTGGTGAACAGGAACAGCTGAGCTTAATTACAGGGCAGGAATCACTCCCTCTGGGTTTGGATACCATCAGCAGGGCCACGCTGCCCCACAGGACAGGCATCCCTCAAAAGTGCCCATAGCTAATGTCACCTCTGCCCATGTTGAGTGGGATCCCAGCTGGGGCTGTAATGGTCTGCAGAGCCTCAGGCTCCAAACGTGAGAAAACAAAATGAGGAAGAATTCAGATGCTGCTTGCAGAAAAAACTTCTCTGCCAGCAGCAGCCTGCACAGGTCTGGCGATGCTAGTCCAGCTCACCTATAGGCACTGGTCCCCTAATTTTGGTGCTGTGTGTGAGCACCCCAGTCTCCAAAGCAGCTTTTGAGGCTCAAATCGAGCAATTCACCAGGACAGCAGTGGTTGCTGGTGGGGTATACCCCAGAGGATGCCACAGCCTGGGCAGGGTTTTTGGGATGGCCAGGAGATGCTTTAGTGTACTATCTCTCCTCAGACCAACACAGCCTTCCCTGGAATCTCAGCCCTCTAGGATGCCAGCCAAACTGATCACAGACCCTCCATGTTTGGGACTGAATGCTGGACAGCATTTGTAGAGGTTTCCATTTTTAGTCTTTGCCCCTGTCTCCTCCCTGCATCTCCTCAGGATGTGCCTTCAGAATAGAGAGACACATCAATGCCTCCTTTCCCAAAGATGCAGGAACAACTGCTCCCAGAACTAATGAGTCTGTCCTGCTCTGACCCAGGGCAGTTTTCAGCGTACACAGAATAAGCAGTCTTCTCTATGTTCACCTCCTGGGAAAATCCGAAGAGCTCCCATCTCCCCAGCCTGGGAAAGAACACAGATGGTCACGGAGATTAACGCGTACAGAGAATTAACCACCCTATGCAAATGAGCTTCAACCCGGCGCTGCCAGGTGGTTCGAGGTCCAGCACTTGGATGTGATCATCATGGCTTGCCGAGCTCTGGTAACAGCCTGGTATTGACCATGACAGGGGCCAGGAACCTGAGCAGGATGGAGACAGTTTATAGGGAAGGCAGAATGCAAACTGCTGGAACCAGGCAGCTGCCGAAATCACATTCACCTCACGTTACAGCCAAAGAAAAAGCAGCAGTGCCAGAAACAACCCTGGTCAGCAGCAGCACAGATTAATTCTGCACTTGGGTATCTCGTATGTTCCCACTCAAAGGTAGTTCAGATGGAGCAAGCAGTGCTGCAACTACAACATGAGCCATCTGTGGCTCTGCATGCTGCTCACACAGCACCAGGCACCCACAGGATGGCAGAAGAAAAACCATAGTGGCTCCTGCTGCCTTTCCTAGAAGGCTGAAGTCTTGGCACCCAGCTGAGGCATGGGATCTGTCAGCACAGCACACTGAGATGGACCACATAACCTTCCCAAGAAAGGCAGGGTTTCTCCAGGATACCTCCTAGGGAGGAGCTGCACCTCAAACCCACCAGCAATTGGTTTAAGTCTTATTTCATCTTTCCTCAAAACCATTTCGCTTTCCTTTAACACTTAAAAAAATTCCAACAGACATGGACATCTTGCTCAGCCAGTGCCCAGCTGGCAGTGGATCCTTAGGGCCAAGTTTCAGGCCATGCCATGATGCAGATGACTGCGTTTGCTATTAAAAGCCTCCGCTCTGCACCCGAGGAAATTCTCAAGCAGTGCTGACCCTGTCTGCCAGCCTGTGAGCTCTGAGCAGCCACAGATTGGCAGAGACCAATCCCGGCCATATGGGAGAGGTTCACCTCCACGTCAGACACGGCACCTCCAGCACAACATCAACACAGACGCACAAAGTCACGTTACAGCTCAACGTGGCTCTGTGCCGGGCTGTCATCTTAACATCTGCCCTCCCTTGCTCCCACACTCAGTGTTTGAGTTCACCTGGGGGCAGAGAGGCAACTTGTGCTGTCCTGTCCAATACATACCCTCAGCACAGACAAAGAGCTCCCCTCAAGTGCTGAAGAGCCCACAAGAAGCTTACCCCATCTCCGAGGGGTTTTGGAGAGTGGATATAGAAATACAAGCCTCTGGATGGCTGGCACTATCCAGTGAGCACCTGAATCACTGCAGCAGCCAGAGGGATCAGGTCATGGAGGTCACTACACAGCTGCCTTTACACCCTGGTGATGCTTTGAGGCATCAGTCCACCCCACTCCCCGCAACAAAGCTAAGAAAACACTGAGTTTTCCAGGCCCTAAGGCTCAGAGCTGCCCCATAGCTGCCCTTCACTGCCTTGTTCACAACTACCAGATTGCTGTAATGCCACTGCAGTCAACTCTGAAAGCTCCCAGTACACGCCAAGCCTCACATCCCCTCCTTAAATCCAGTCCTGGTCAACTGTGGCCAGATGTAATTATCTACATGAAAGGCACTCAAAGCCACCTCTAATAAGAGAATGTATTCAGGCTGGGGTTCCTCCTCCTCTGCTGCTTTCCAGGGCTCAAAAACTTGCCTCACATGAAGTGGACCAGCAAGAACTTCACCTCAGTCCTTGTTACAAAACCTGCCTTTCCCAGGAATGGAAGGAGAAGTCAGGTTTCTCAGTCACCTATTCACAAACGAGTAGAGAACATTTTAACAGGATTTGTTAATTTAATTGAATAGCACACGGGGGCTTTATTTGTGTTGGCAAAGGGCTTTGGGGTGAGCAAATGGAGGAGCAAAGGCAGGCCCCATGCCCCAGAACACTTGTCAGGAGCCATGAAACATGTCCAGGTCAAGCCCACAGCCTTACACAGGCCAGGATGGGCCTGGGGTGGCTCCCACAGCCTCAGCATCCTCCCACGGGGGTTCCCAGATGCTCCAAATCACCCCCCAGGAAGTCACCACCAGGGTTGACACAGCACAGTAAGACACCCCAAGTTCACATCAAGCCTCTTCTCCTAAAATCTGCCAGTGAGCAGCAGTTTTGGAGCCTTCCTGGAGCCTCAGGGTCCAACTTGAGGGGGTTGAGACAGCAAAAAGCTGTTCCAACATGCCATTTGTGACCTCACACAGACTCCAAATCAGGAGCCCAGACAGTGGCTGTGTGAGCCCTGCCCACAGCGCCCCATCCCCATCTGGCAGTCCAGGATTTTCTCAGGGGGCATCAGGAGGGGACTAGACACCAACCATACTAATTGGATAGACAGAGAGTCCTGCAGCCCTACAAAGCTGCAAGCAGCTGCTCAGAACCTCTTGTGATCCACAAAAATAGTTTCATCTACAGAGCATGTATTAAACACCACAAACACCCTTTTCTTCCCTCTGTGCAAAGTGCATTTTCCCCTCACTGCAGTCCCAAAACAAAATCCAGCCCAGCAGATCAAACCAAGAAGTGTAGCAAACTTTGAGCATGAACAATAGCGGGAGGATTTTCCAGACCTTCAAGCTTGTTTGGCAAGTCCCAGATTATGTAAAGCACTGCCATTGTTAGGGAAGCCATGCCCTATGCCGGAGCCAGCTGGCACCACACACCCCACCCAGCACCGCCTGCAACGGCAGTGGGGCTTGTGCAACACCACAAACTCCTTCCCAGGCACTTCCACTGCAGCAGTCACTGCCTTTCATTTTACACCTCACTCTTTCGTGATTAATCATCTCCCCAGGGTCCGGGTTTTCCAGCCCATCCTGCCCAGCTGTTTGATGGCCTGGATGAAGAGTCTCCTTTGTGTCCACAGGGTGGCTTTACTATGGCTGTGCCCAGATGTGAAGGATCCCCTTCCATGGCTTAACTAATCCTTGGCTTTTCTGCCAGTTGGACGATGCCAGAGGGCTGGAGCGCTTATCACTGTGCACACATCCTCTGGGAAAACAATATGAGAGCCTGCACTCATTCCACATTCAGCACCCAGCTAGAAAAACCCCTGAAGCAGGCAGAATGCTAGCTGGCATCCCTGGTACCCGGCTCCACACATGATCCATGTCCCTGGCAATGGCCTCGCACATGGCCCCAGCGCATTTACCTAATTAAGACTTAATGAAGTAGGGAGATCTACTGTGGGCCTGGCAGGTGAGCAGATGTGCCCCCTGAACCTAGCCACTGCCAAGGAAAGTGCACTGCTGTCTCCAGGGTGAATCAGCAGGAAAAGCTCAGGCCGGGATGCTCAGCCCTGCAAATTCCAGACCCTGCTGCTTTCTCAGTGCCAGGGATGGAAAATGCTCTGGTCATCAGCAGCCTCTAGTGGGGAGAGGTGGGCAGCTGTGGTGGCTGCTTTGGCCAGACCCCAGAGCCCCAGCCAGCCCACCCTGGCTGCTCTCACCAGCTCAGAAGGGGATGGCATGACAAAGTCCCGATGTCATGGTATGGGGGACCCAAACCATCATGGCTTCATTGGAATAACCGCTGTGTGAGACTGCTAGTCCCAGGCTAAATAGGGACAACCAGCTGCAACCCCTCCTGGTGAATCCCAACTCAGAGGCTCACACAAATCACTGCATGAAGCAAAACTCATAAAAAGGACAACCAAGACATCCCTCTCCTTCTGGCAGCTCACTGAGAGACACCTCCAGGCTAATGATGCACAAGTCCACCCCCTTCCCAAATCACACCTCCAACCACAGCATCCAGCATGGCCAAGAGCCAGTTATGACCCTAATCTTCCAGCCACCACAGCCTCAAGCCTCTTCCTGCAGCTATGAACACACAGGTGAAACTTCTTAGCAGAGACAGGTCAATTCCTGCTCTCTGGGACAGGGACCACCTGCAGCCTGCCTTACCCTCTGGTTTTTATTCTGGGAAATAGCTGGGGAGGGAGCTCAGAAAAACCTTGCTGTATATTAAATCAGTGACATAATTTCAAAGTGCCCTCCCCAGAAAACAGCTTATGCTTTTGCCTTTTCTCTGAGAGATCCTCTCCCTGACATTGGCTCCAAAAGGACCATGCCAGCCTGGGGGGACACGCGGTGCAGAGCGATGCAGCTGCAGGCAATTCCGGCAGCTGCCAGGCTGTGCGTCAGGAAGAGGGAGCCTCATCCCAGCAGCACTGCTGCAGATGAGAAGGCACTTTCTCTCCTCAGCAGGTTTCAAACCTTCTCAGAAGGCCTGAAGTTTCTGCTAAGCACGAGGAAAAGCAAAATGAAGGGACAGGAGAGCCCCACATCCACAGAACATGGGAAGCAGTTTGATGCACAGATCAACTTTTTGCTGCTGCTGACTCACCATTATCATCATCACAGGCAGAAGCAGTGTGTGCCCCAATTTTAACAGAGAAACTAAGGGGCTGGCAGCACCAGAAGCTGGAGGAGACCCACGTCTACACAGGCCCCAGAACTGGGAGAGGAACTGTACTCCT
Source organism: Pseudopodoces humilis (assembly GCF_049639895.1). Taxonomy (NCBI): domain Eukaryota; kingdom Metazoa; phylum Chordata; class Aves; order Passeriformes; family Paridae; genus Pseudopodoces; species Pseudopodoces humilis. The sequence continues at coordinate 110,745 of NC_142226.1, read as the reverse complement.
AGGGGGATGCAAATTGTTCCACAAGTTTCAGCTGCCTCCTCTCAGAAACAGGGATGGTGCAGCTGCACCACCACGGCACAGTGGCCATGAGCAGGGTAATGGCTCAGAGGAAGCATTAACCCAAACACGGAACCCTGGTTCCACCCCAGCTCCGGTGCAAGCTACTCCCATGGACTAGCCAGGTTACTCTGGCAGAAAGAGGATGCAAAAGAGACCTGACTCTGTCTCTGTCCTACAGCTGAATCTGTGCTTCCACTAAGCTTCAGGAAGGAAGCACAGGAACGTTCTGGGATGCACCTTGCAAGAACCCAACTTGCTCCCGTGCTCCAGGGCAACTTCTGTTCCACGGGGCAGCAGAGATTCCCTGCACCACCAGCCTTTCCCATGCTGGCCGTTTGCTCCGGCTCAGCTGTTCCCGCTGCCGGGCAGCGGCAGAGCACGAGTGACACGTGCCAGTGCCGGGGGCCGACGGGGCACCCCAAACCTGGGCCCAGCAGACCTCGCACAGCCTGACCTCCCGCAGGGCACGTGTGACCGACATCAGCCCCCGTACTGTCTGACCCCTGGCTCAGCCTCGCAGCCCCACCACAGCCCCTCCTGCTCACACAAACCGCACAGCAAGTGTTGGTTTTCCCCATGCGGGCGGCTCGGCGTAAGGCAATCCTCGGGCGAGGAGGCGGCTCCCGGCAGCGCCGAGCCAAGGCACACCCCTCCATTGCAACACAGCCCTAAAGATAGTCACTGTCCCCCGCTGTCCCCTGCCATCCCACCAGCCGCTCGGACCCCTCCAGGAAGTGGGGAAGGCAGACGCCAACGGCACGGACTGACGAGCAGGTTCACCAGCCTCTCGTCCAACCACGACCGCAGAAGGGCGAAATTCAGGAGAGGAAGAGATTGCAGGAACCGCGGGGCACGCCGCACACGAGTCTGCTTGCAACATCAGCGCAAAATGGCCCCATCGAAGAGGGAACGTGAAGACATCGACCCCCTCCTCGGCGCAGGGAAGTCAATGGGAGGTTTCAGCGCAGCCCCGACCGGCGCCGGGACAGGGATGGACGGCAGGAGCGGCCCCGCGGCCCCGCCACTGCCGCCGGCTTTGAGAACCGTCCCGGCGGGCGCAGACGGGGTCTCGACGAGACATCGCGGCCGCCCCGAAGCCACAGACTGAGCTGCCGCATCTCGGGCACAGCCCCAGGAACACCGAATGCTCCAAGAACCAGAGCTGGATGCCAAAGCGGGAGCTGCCACCTCTTAGGAAGGGTCGCTGCCGTGACTGGAGGGGACCCCAATCCCCGAAGCTGCACCTGCCTTTGCCCCTCCACTGCACCAGTGGAAACAGGAGCACAGGGGGAAACATCCGAGTCCCAGGGTTGGTACTCCCCGTGAGGCGGTGCCCCATCCACCTCCTCAGCATGAATCCACTGTGGGTGGCCCTCCGCCCCACATCCTCCCCCGCAGCCCCACTCAGAGTCTCTAGAACAGCCCTAAGTGCAGCCCATTCCCCCCAAACCCAGCCTGACCCTACTGGGGATCCCCCCCACTCCAGAGCACCTCACTTCCCTTCTACCCCATAGGCTTCCTGACAGCGCTGCAGTCTCCCCTAGTCTCGCTCAGTCCCTGAACATCCCCCATTTCTCCGTAACCCCCCTGCTCCACATCTCAGTCACTGTGGGTCCCCCACACCTAGACGGACATGCCCATCCCCACCCCCTCCAGCCCTTGAGCACCCTAAAACACCTCACATCCAGTTTGACCTCTACGGGTGCCCCTGGTTCTCGCAACCCCAGGTCACAGGCAGCCTGACCCCACCGGAGACCCCCCTGCTTCACAGCACCTCACGTCCTCTGGCAACGCTTCCACTCCATAACCAGCCTGAGCCCCCATGTGCCTCCACAGCACCACAACTCCTCCTACACCCCCGCAGCCCATGACCAGACTGACCCACCACGGGTCCCTCTCAGGAGCCCCAAATCCTCCAGAAGTTGCCTGACCCCTATACTCTGCAAAGTACCCCAGGACTTCCACAGCACCCCCGCACCCCATAACCTGCCTGACCCCTACAGTCCTCCCCCTCCCAAAAAAAACCCCTCTCTCGCCCCAAAATAGGCCTGACACCCAAGGAACCCCCACTTCCCCCCGTGACCCCCGGCCTCCTCCCGCTCACCGGGGCCGCCACTCCGCTCCGCTCTGCTTCTACCTGCACCGCCGGCCCCGCCCCCTTTGACGTCACCCCTCGAGCCCCGCCCCTTGGCCGCGCCCACTGGCTGCCGCCCCCGCCCGCCAGCGCGCGGAGGGGGCGGGGCCAGCGCGCGCCGCTGCAGTGGGCGGAGCCCACAGGTGACGGGCGGGGGCGGAGCCAGGAGATTCCTCCCAGCCCCCGTGACATCATAGGCCCGTATAAGGAGAAGGTGCCCAACGGGTTCCCCCCGCGCCAAGGCAGAGCCCCGAAACCGGCAGAATCAGGGCTTTTGTAGATTTTTTTTTTTGCTTATTTTCACTATTTTCCGAAGTTTTCTTAGGGAAAACCCCGTCCCTGTTGGCGGCTGGAGGAGCTGGGGGTGTCCCCGTCCTGAGCCCACCGCAGGAGGCCGGGGCCGGTAAGGGCGGCAGGGTCACTGAAGTGCCCCCAAACCCGACCCCATCCCTGGGGCCACGCCCGTGTTATCGGTGCCGCGCAGGCGGCGGCCGCGGAGATAAGCGGGAATAGGGCCCCGCGAGGACGGGGATGCAGCTGGCGGCAGGATGGAATTCGCTTTCGTCTCCGCTGGCCTGGCGGTGGTGGCCCCGCGGTGGCACTGGCTGCTGGCTCTGGGCTGCAGTAGGCGGGTGCTACCCCGGGTCACGCTCAGGAGCCGGGTCCCCACAGCACCCCTGGGGCCCCGCACGCCCCCGTACCCTGCCCTGGGGCTGGGGTGTCCCCATGGGGAGGCTCCTGGTGCCACCTAATGGTCACCGCCCTGGGGACACTGGCGAGGACCGTCACCGTATGTCCCCTGCTGTCTCTCCCAGGGCCATTGCAGCCCCCAGATCCTGCCCCGAGCTCAGAACCTCAACACCACGCAGCTCAGGTGTGACAGGGGTTTGTTCCCCCTCACCCGCCCCTCGCTGGAAGCCCTGAGCCTTCCCCAGTGAGGATGAAGTTTTGGGAGCAGGAAGAACCTCTAGGCCGTGCCGCGGTGCAGGAGTGCGAGAGGGGGGAGTCCCTGGCTAATGTGATGAGAGGGGGATGAATCCGTAAGCTGTTAAGCCACTGCAAAGCCCCTCGTGTTCTGGCCCTGTTATCACCAACTTCTGCTCACATCTGCTCCCAGGGCTATTTTTAATCTGGTATTAAGGACTTGTGGGTCCTTCAGCAGGCAGAGGGGGGCTCTGCTTGTTCCCCCTCCAAGCCATGGAGGGAAGAGCTGTGTTTTGTGGGCTGCAGAGGTGCCTGTGAAACACTAACATCAATCCTGCTGCTATTGGGAATGGGAAAAGAATGCCCTGTCACCCCCCCAACTTCCAGCACCCAGCCATCAACTCTCTAGAGGGTCCCAGCACTGGGGAAAGGTCAGAGGTGGAACCAGGCAGGAGCCTCACACAAAGGGATGAGTTCAGGGATATAAAAAATAAAGAGATATTTATTAGCATTGAGTAAAGTACAACCTCAGCATGGTTTGAGGCTCAGCAGCTGTATGAATGGCAGGAGAGAAGCTCAGAGAGGGGAAACAGCCTGAGCAGGGCTGTGCCAACAAGGTCCTGGGACTGTACAAAGGCCTTAAAACCAGAAACAACATCTGATAAATTATTTACAGTTCAAATTGATTACAGGAGAGTGAAGGCTCAGAAGCTGCAGCAGGCTAAGAGAAGGAGCAGATGCTGGCATGGGACATGGGCCCTGAGCTGGTGTGTCAGCAGTCTGGAAGTTCAGGGCAGCAGCTGGGGACAGCTGGGACTGTCCCTTGTCAACAGGTTCTAATTTGGGGTAGGAAAATGTGGTGAGGTGAAGCCTTGGGGCTGTTGCTCCTGCCTGTCTGGAACAGGAATTTTTCACTATTTCCAGTGGTGATAGGCAGGGATGATTTAAGGAACAGGATCAGGTCCTGTACCTGGATGTTTCTACTAAAAATCAGAAGATTTTTCCACACTAGACAAGACCTTAGCAGTCCCACTGAGCTGCCAAGGTGCTGCTGGACATACCACTGGCACTGGCTGCTGATGGCCTTTCCTGGAGCTATGGGCTGGCAATGGGACCCTTAATGGCACAGAGACTCTGCCAGGTGTGTGGCCAGGAGGGAATCCCACCCCTGGGGACACCAGTGCCGACAGCTCCCTGTGGCACTGCCCCAGTAACTCCAGATGGGATCTGCTCCATTTACAAATATGAGAATTTCTCTTGCCAGTACCTTAAACTCTCCAGGGAGACTGGAGCTGAACAGTGTTCCTCCTACTTACAAACATCCAGAGCTGAAACAGCTGCAGCCTCACTGTGCATGTGTGAGCCCTCTCCCACCCCAGAGCCATTTCTGACAAGATTAGGAAGAAATTCCTCCCTGTGAGGGTGGTGAGACCCTGGTACAAGTTGCCCAGACGCTGTGGCTGCCCCATCCCTGGAAGTGTCCAAGGCCAGGTTGGATGGGGCTTGGAGCAGCCTGGGCTAGTGGAAGGTGTCCCCATCCATTGCAGGGGGTTGAAATGAGATGAGCTTTAAAGTGCCTTTCAACCAAAACTACTCCACGGTTCTATGAAATGCTCATCAAGGCACTAAAAGCTGCCCAGAGCAGCATGTGCAGGGGACACATTTTGGTCTGGCAGCCTGGTCCACCCCCAGTTCATGCTAGAAGAACTTTTGGGGTCAGAATCAGGAATTGTGCTGTGGGCAGGAGGCAGGCAGGAGCCACATGACTTTTCCACTCTCCCTTCTGGCCAGGGGGGAACACAGATCAAGTTTGCAGCTCAAGCTTGCTTCTGGTTCCTTCGCTGACCTTCGCACCACTGTGGGTGGGGGTCAGGGGGCTGGGGCAGCTGGGGCTCTTCCCCCTCAGCTCGTTGGGAAAACCGCAGGGACCACTGGTGTTGGAATGGTGCTGCTGTGGAAGGCTCAGGGGGAGAGGCTGCACTGGCCCGGGACACAGCCACAAAAGCACTGCAGAGCCCTCCTGCACACCTCTGACCTGGCAAGACAGGGCTATTGCTGCTCAGTCTTGACGTGGTCTCCGATCATCCGACGATGGTACGTGGCCAGGAAGATGTCATTGTCTCGAGGGCAGTCGTAGTGGCAGGAACACATCTTGATGAACATCATCTTCCTCTGGAAGAAGTCTCCCTCAGGGCAGCGGAACTCCACGTCCTTGGTGCTGGTCAGGAACGGGGTGCAGCAGCGCCCGTCCGAGCAGCTGCCGCAGAACCGGGGCCGGTAGGAGCGGGTGCTGGTGCATCCCGAAAACTCAAAGTGGAAGCTCTGGCGCTGCTTTGGGGTCCGCACACACTTCTTCCCCTTCTAGGGAGAGAGCAGGTGGATTAACATGGACGTGACAGGAAAGGTGCACTGAGGCCTGTGCTCTGACCCCATCGCTGGGCAATGGGACACAGAGGAAATGGAAGCACAGAGCAAATCCTGTGAGCCGGGATCATTCCCAAGGCTGTCCCCAGCATTTGGGGTGCCGTGTCCCCTCTCCTCCGGCACCATACCTTGATTTTCTCCATGGAGAAGTTGCAGGGCCGGACCATGCAGAGCCGGGTCTCCTTCTCCAGGCGACACTGGGGGTTGTCATTGGTGACGCGGGCAGAGATACCCATTCCACAGCTCCGGGAGCACGTGCTCCACTCCGTGGTCTGCACCAGGCAGTTCTCCTGCAGGTTGTTCAGCTCTGGCTTGTGAGCTGGATCCTCCCTGAAAACTGAGCCATGAGGAAGACACACAAGGCAAGGCTCAGGGGCTTTTCACAAAAATCAGCAGCTCCACAGCTGCTACCAACTCAGTTTAACACCTCAGGAACAGCAGCAAAGGTCTGGTCCATCCCATGAGATTGGCCTCTCAGCAGGAAGGGGATGCTGGTGAGCAGGGGCCATTTCCTACACAGCTCCAGCCAGGTCTGCTGTGACACTTCAGGACACAGGAGCCTTCCCATAGCACCACTGAGGTTTCACTTTGTATAGGGTCTGCCTGAGCTGGAGTTGATGTTCCCAGAGCAGCCATTCCAGTCCTGTCCTCTGCAGTGGGAGCTGGAAAGGTGTTGGTAACACACCAGTGTTACCCACCAGTGGCTACTGCTGGGCAGGGCTGGCACAGCATTAGTGATGTCTCTCCAACATTCCCCCCTCATCAAGGGGCTGGGAGTGGGCAAGACTCGGGGAGTGGACAAAGCCAAGACAGCTGACCCAAATTCACCAAAGGGATATTCCAAACTGTATGATGTCAGCTCAGATATAAAAGCTAAGGGAAGGAGGAGGAAGGGCAGGAGGGGGGAATTCACTATTTTCAATGTTTGCCTTCTGGCACAACTGCTTCATGTGCTGAAGCCCTGCTTCCCCAGAAGTGGCTGGACACCACTTGATGATGGGGAGTAAAGAATAAGTCAATTTTTTTTCTTCGCTTGTGCACATGCAAACTTTCATTTTTGCTTTAGTAAACTGCCTTATCTCAACCTACAAGTCCCTTTCCATTTATTTTCTCCCCCTTGTCCAGCTGAGAAGGGGAGTGATAGAGAAGCAGGGTGGGCTGGACCTGGTGTTTAGCTCTGTAACCCAACACTTGGTACCCACCCCCACCATGATGATGCAAAAAGCCACCACCAGCCCCAAATCAGCTGGTGCCCCAAATCCACCCCTCTTTCCCAGTAAACAGCTCCCAGCCCTATCCCACGTGCCCCACTGACCTGCCATGGCTGTTCTAAAGTGGTTCTCCTCACTGCCCTCCTCACACACCCACTCCTCACAGCACTTGTTGTGGAACTTCACCCTCCGGGGGTTGGGGCACTCTGGGGATGGCAGACGCAAGTCGTCGGAGCAGAGCGGGATGCAGCCGATGGCCCCGTCCATGCAGATGCACTGCAGCTTGCACGTGGGCTGGAAGCTCTCCCCGTTGAGGTAGATCTTGCCCAGCAGGTCACATGTTGCACCCTCATGAGCTGAGGGAGGAAGAGGAGGAGAAGGAGGAGTAAGAAGAAGTCTGAAGCATGACACTGGATAAGCTCTCAGGAGGTTCTGATGGGTGTTCTGGGAGGCACCATGGATGAACCACACAAGGACAGAACCTGCAGCTCTCACCTAAGCAGATCCCACTGCCTCTGTGGATTTTGGAGAAGTCACAGTAGAATCCCTTGTGATGGTCACAGGGCCTGTGCAAGGAGCAGAGGTCGCCCAGCTGCCGGGCACACACCTTGCAGCAGCCACAGGCATCCCACACGTGGCTGGTACCCGCAGGGCACTGCAGAGGCTGGGAGGGACACTGGCATGGGAATGTGCAGGCCTGTGGTTCTACCTGGAAGGCAAAAAAACATGGAGAGAATGAGTCTTCCGCAAGGCAGCTGGGCAGGGAGAGGCAAAACACGGCTCTGCTGCAAGCACAGACACCCCAGAGAGAATGGGGACAGCCCTGCTGCAGAGGGGTGTGTGCAGCTCCCAAGGGCTCAGAGGACTCATGTTTTCCTCATCCCTATTTCATCTGGAGCTCAAGGGGAAAAAAGCAAAAAGATGCCTCTGGGAAACAGGGCCAAAACAAACAGGACAAGTCCCCAGCTCAGAGTCCCCAGCACAGCTGACCCTCCCTGGAAGCAACAAAGTAGTAATCATTAACAGCGAGAAATTCCACCTTTTACACAGGACAAATATCAAAGCCTCTGCACCAGCGTCAGACCCAGTGGAAGCCGGAAAAACAACGTGCAGAGCAACAGGATTTGCCCAAAGCCAGGCAGTGGGACTGTGGGGATGCTGAAAACCAACCCAGAAGCTCCTGAGTTTCATTTTGTCCCCTGCATCTCACACTTCCCTCCTTATTACATGTGCCCTCTCCTTTCCATTTCTCAAGGAACACAGCATAACCAACCTTCCCTGGGACCTTGTGAGTGCATAGGTGCCCCGCTTTGGCAGCATTAGATTCTCCTCTATGAAGTACTTCTAGTTCCCTTCCCAAAGCCAAGTGGGGACCAAGAAGCTGCTGTGAGGAGGAAGAATTTAAGATTATCAAACCAAGAGGAACATTTTGCAGAAGAGAGAATCTACGCAGGAGAACATCTTCCACTTTAACCAAAGTGGAAATAAGCAGCTGCACCTGAGGTTCATAAAGTCTTGTGTGGCTATGTTAAACTAGAAACGGGGAAAGTGACAGTTGCTAGGGAACACTGAGGTCAAGACATCTGTCAGGGATGACAGTAACTCTGTATCTGGTGATAAGGAAAGAGGACAGAAGTAAAAGTTGGGACTGGACAGCCCTTGAAACCCACCCTTAGCTTCATGACACTTCAGACAATAAACAGAGACCAGGCTACAGCTGAAGCAAGGTTACCTGCTCTGGAAAACCCAGATGTGTCCATCATCCCAGTCACTGAGTGTGTGCCATCCCTGTCCTGCATCAGCTCAGAGCAGGAGCACCAGCTCAGCTCTGGCTGTGCCCAGATTTGGACAAGATATAATACCCTGACTGAGGACAGTGCAGAATGTGTGGTCTCCAGAGATCCTCTGAAACCTCCTCAGAAACATCAGTCACAGCTCCAGCCTAGTTCTCTGTTCAGATCCTGCCCCTCCAAATTCCCCCTTGCCCCACTCCATGCACCACTCCACTATTCTGGACACGGCTTGTCTCCCACCCAGGGCTGACACAACCCTGGCACATGGACGATGCCACCAAAACACTCTGGGATCTTGCACTGCTATGATCAGGGTGGAGAGGGAAGCATCCAATGGGGCAGACCCCTCACAGCTCTGTTACCACCCCAGGAGGGCAGCAGCTGAGTTGGAAATAGCCTTGAGGGCAGCAGGGAGGGGGACACACACCTGGAACAGGTCAAAAAATGTATGGTGTTATGGCTCTGTTTGCACTTGTCAGATCCCATCCAGCCCTCACTTGTGAAACAGCTTCCTTGGATATTGTGTCTGTTAGCAATCACAGTAGGAAAACTTCTCCAGCTGTTCTGACTGATTGCTCTGATTTTAGGTCATGTGGGGTCAGAAGGTGCCGACTTCTTTGTACCGCTGTGTCACCAACACAGCGCTTGTGGGACTGGGATTGGGCTAAACATTTCCTCAAAGTCATGGAATATCCCAAGTCAGGAGGGATCCACAAGGATCATGGAGTTCAGCCCCCGACCCTGCACAGATCCCCCAACAATCCCACCCTGTGCCTGAGAGCATTGTCCAAACACTCCTGGAGCTCCGGCAGCCTCGGGGCCGTGCCCATTGCCTGGGCAGCCTGGGCAGTGCCAGCACCCTCTGGGAGAGAACCTTTCCTTAATATCCATCTAAACCACTCCTGAAACAGCTCCAGCCATTGCCTCAGGTCATCCCAAGGGGTGAGTCCTTCCAGAGTCTCCCTGCTCAGCAGGAATCAGCATAATTCTCCTGGATAACTCCTAGCACAAAGTATTTTGGAAACAAGCCTCTCCAGCCTGCAGCCCAGCTGCTCCCAGCCGACTGTTCTGGAGCCACTCACCAGGACCTGGCATGTCCCAGGAATCAATTCCCAACTGCTGAAGTGCATTAAAAGGACTAAAAATACAGAAATCTTCCATACTTTTTTCCATGTAGGCAGCTGCTGGAACTGCCAAGGAATGTGTTACTCAGTCCCAGATGAGTTGAGGGGGGTATGTGAGATCACACAAGAGACAAAGCATTCCTAACATGGGATCTATATTAAGATGTAATCCTTGCACTTAAGAAAAAATAATGGTAACAAGCATTTTCCAATGCAGTGTCAGCCACAGGCCATAGAAAGAAACACTCCCAAAATAGCTCTCTCCCTGAAATCCAAACCAAAACAAGCTCTTTTGGGATAAGAGAATGCAACAGCTTTAAACCCAACTGAGTTGTCTCATCCCTGGCAGTGTCCAAGACCAGGTCAGACAGGGCTTGGAGCAACCTGGTCTAGTGGAGGGTGTCCCTGCCCATGACAGGGGGATGGAATTGGATGGTGTTCAAGATCCCTTCCAACCCAAACCATTCCATGATTCTACAATTCTGTGTGATTTCTTTTCCACCCTCATTAATCATTGCTGGCACTAGTTATTTCCTTAATAACTTATTTCCTTATTTCCTTAATAACTCATACACATAAACCAGCCCACCTGGTTTTACCTTCTGTTCACAGCAGCTTCATTTCCTAATTGTATCACAGCTGCTTTTCAGCAGGAGAGCATCTGGGTTCAGATCTGTTAGATCTGGGTGACCCTGCACCCCTCCATGCTGTACCTCAGCTCCCCCAGCCATCAGCTCAAAAGCCCAGTTTGTCATGATTTTCAGGACCCTTCTAAATAGTCCCAGATGCTCCCAGCAGTCAGCTCAGATGTGTCTCCCTCCATCGCCCAGGCGGTGCTGGGGCTCCTGTTTGCTGGTTTTACTGCCGAGCAAAGTCAGCCCGAGCTATTTATAATTCCTGTTGCTCTCCTAGGCCTGGTAGAGGAGGGAATGAGCTGGAATAGGGTTTGGTTCACACACACCCAACAGCCAGAGCACTGAAAAGATGGCTGGCCAGGGAGGCTCTCAGGTTGGGAATAGCTGGGAAAAGTCAATCTTGAACTGACTTCCTTGAGCTCTCCATTACTGAATTTTCTTTCAGAGAGGCTGAATAGTGGGTTACATTGCTTTTGCATATAATCCACTTTGCACCTTTCATTCTGCATTCTTTCCAAGGGCTGCTTCTTGTTCTTCTGCCCAAAGAACTGTCCTGAAACTGCCTCAAAGAACTCCACAAACTGTTCCCAAGATTGGATTGGAATTCAGGGTTGCAGACTCAAAGGTACACAAAACCCAACACTTGCACATAACGTGCCACTGACCTGGGTCTAGAGGGATTCAACTCAGAGAACATTTCATTTTCTTCCCTCTGCAGAAAGGGCTGCCCCAAAACGGACTTCTACCTTCACTGGGCATGCTTCTGACTTCAAGTTCACTACAACCTTGACCTGCCTTCTGTTGAGGTTTGCAGAGCATTTCTGTGAACTCTGAGAGCAGCAGAACAGAACCAGTGTCAGAGATCAAGGCCATGGATTTAAGAAGGTTCTAAAGCCTGGAAGGCTGGCTCACCCTGCTCCTGGCTTTGCTGACAGCTCTTGCATCCATCACAAACACTGTGTGTGAAGCTGTGGGACTCCCAGGAACCCTGAGTGATGGCCAAGTCATCCCAGAAGTGCCAACACTCAGGCCAGAGGATTCTCTTTCTCTGCTCCATTGTGTTCTCTGCCTCTGACTCCCCAAAATCGTCTGCTCAGCTGACAAGCCAGAACAGGCTCCCTCCCAACTGCCAGCACCAAACCCAGTTACCTGCAAGTAAGAAAAACTGAGAATGTTCCTCCTGTTTCATATTTACAGAAAACCTCTTCCCCTGCACCCTCAGGAGGGTATAAGGACGGCAACATGAGCTCCCACCACTGCAGCAGGTCTGTAGCACTGTCTGGATTTCTCATTCCTAACCAATGTCCACAGGAACCCAGGGAACCAGCTAAGGGAGCCAAACCAAAGAGGCTGCTTTAAAATGCGTTTGGGCTCATGACTGCACTCAGAGGACAGGGAAAGATGAGTTTTGAGCTGAGCTGGGTGTTTGCAAAGAGCTTTGGGACCCAGGGGTTAATGCTGCAAGGTAGAGGTGATATAATAAACACCCGGCTGGTCTTTTTTAGTGCTTCAAGACTAAGCAGCCAAAACACAGCTATTAATCCTTCAAACTCCAAATGACTGCGGATAACCTCTGCTCTCTCTCCATCTCAGGCTCTCAAGGGGCCTTCCTACAGCTGCTGCAGCACATTGTACAACAGCTCCTTTGGAGAGACAAGAACCAGTGACCCCCTTCACAGACAGAACATGGGAATACGGAGACCTGCCCAGGATGAGCCTGAACATAACTCCCAGTAATCGTGGAGCTACTCCCACCTCTGAACAACACAGGGGAGAGATTCAGGAGTAACAGCTCTCATTCCTGCCTCAATCCAGACAGCATCACAGAGTCATTAAGGTTGGAAAAGACCTCTGAGGTCACTGAATCCAACCTAATGCTTAAAGAAAGTCAAAAGTCACATTTCTAAGGCATTTGGCATGTTTAGGGAAAATCACCGGTCTCAGAGTGGTAACCAAGGGTCGCAGTGGTGGGATTGCTTGCTATTGTTTATATGAGCCACATGATGCTGCCAAAGCTGAACCACAGCAAGAATCAAGACACTCACCCCAAATGGCAGCAGATTCCCTTAGACTGCAGCCCAGTTCATGTTCTTGGCATGAAAGGGGCTGGCACACACTACGTACTGCCAGGAGCAATCCAACAAACCTCACCAACCAGGAGCTGATTGCCTTCCTCACCAGAACAAGCCCTGCAAGGGGCACCATAAACCAAATTTCACTGAGCCAAAAAGCACTTACAGCAATTTAATGATGGCAGTGATGTGCCTGATACTGCTGGCATAAGAGCAGCACACAAATGTCCGAAGAAGAATCAGCTGCTCTGTCAAGAACTTGTATTAACAGGAAAAGAGGCACGAATCCTGCTCTGGAGAGGCTGCAGTCTAATTTTCCCCTCAGGATCACTGCTTTTGGGAGCACACGGGTGGATTCAGTGACAGCTGGGGAAGGATGGTGATGGTAAAGAATTGGGATATGAGACTGTTACTCTTTGCAATGACATAATGACATAAATAAATGACTGACTTCCCCTCTCTCTGCTCTCTTCTCCCACCTCTAGACCAGGGCCGATTTCTGGCTTCCAGGAGTGGCAGGAAACAAAGTCCATTCCCACGTGCGAGGAGCTGAGACCCGAGCACGACACATGTTACAGACCCCAGCGCGGTTTAGTTACCCAGCACGTTCGCATCTCTCTGCTCCCAGCCCAACCTCCCTCGGACGCTCGGGAGCAGGAGGCAGCAGGGAAGAGTCTCTTAGCCCGAAGCCTTCGCACGCATCGAAGCAAGAAGCTGCAGCGGCAGGCAGAGCTGCTGCAGGGCCGTACGTACCCAGCCAGGGGCGAGGAGGAGCAGGAACAGGGTCCGGGTCACTGTCCCTGACTCGCCAGGCATCCCGAGTACTGGCAAGAGCGGGGATCCAGGCTGCCAGCGACTCTCCACCACTCCTTCGGAGTCTCCCGTCTCTTTGGAACAAGTTGTGCATCAGCTTCTCTCTAAATATCCTCTGGAAGGGGCGGGCCCCGCGCTGAGTGACAGGCTGGAACCGAGCCCAAAAGGGTGCAACAAAAAATGCCCAAATTCCAGGGAACACGAGTGGATTCCTGCGGCTCTGGCGGTATGGGGCTGCCACCGCTGCCTGCAGCTTGGTTACTTTCCAGGTGGGAAAAATCAAACCCCGGTAAAAGCAGGATTATTATTTTTTAAATGTTCCTCCTTCTACCTCCAAATATGAAGCCTGGCACATCTTTCCTGACACAGACCTTTCTCTACCTTTCCCTACTTACAACAGGTCCTTTTTGGCTGCAAGAGCTGAGAAGTGATTAAACAGAGATTTGTGGTGTTCAGAGTCTGAGGAGGAGGGAGGGATGTATAGTTCGGTGCTGTCAGGTACCACATCTGGCTGTGCATAATCTGTCAGCTCTGGGGAATGAAAGTTTCATTATTAGAAATCCTGCATAAGGAGCTGCTTATTTTACAAGGCAATGAAAAGCTCCTGGATGAAGGTTTTTCATAAAGGACATCAGTTCCCCCAAGTGCTTTCGGATGGATGCAGGATCTCACACATCTTTATCTCAGGTTATGATCCTTTCCATTTGCTGCTGAAATACAGCACCAGGCTTGTGCACAGCCAGCATGGCAGACCTTTAGAACATGAAAGAGTTGTTTTGTGTGTTAAAGAGTCGTTTTGTTTATTCCCGAAGAGCAAGTGAAGCGCTGCCATGGAAGGAGGAGGAGTGCAGCAGAGGGCACTCAGTCCTCACTGGCCAGGGTGGGACAGAGCAGTTGGGCTCTGGGCAGGAGCTTCTGTTTGTACGGAATGACTTGAGAAAGGTCGAGCTGTTCCTTAGGGTCAGGGAGCTTTCCCGGCGAGAAGTGGTGCAAGGGATGGTACCTTCTTTGGGCCAATACAAAGCAATACAATACAGGCACCGGGCAATGCAGCCCCAGCATATCCTCGTCCCAGCTGAGTGCTGGGAAACGAGACAGAAGATGAAAAAACACACAGGAGTTGTGTAGTGGGATATTTAAATTCAGTCTCCTTCCTTCTTGCCTCCAAGGTAGGGAAGTTTAGCTGGGAATCAATCAATTAGTATCAGAATTGATATCAGGCCATATCAGATTTCCAAACTCAACCAGCCTAGGAGTAAAACAAGTCTCTGTATGGGGCAGGGATGAGTTGGATTCAGACCCAAGCAGGGACCTCAGCCAGTCATGTTCAATCTAGAAAGCAGACATATCACTGGTCAAGGAGCTGGGCAGTGCTGAAACCTCAGCCAATGAATTCTCTAGACCCAGGAGTTTTGAATGGACTATATAAGTGAGTTCTGAACAATAAATGAGGTTGTTTGTCTGATGAGCAAGAGGACTCGAGTCGTGGATTTCTGTCTCCCCACCCACGACTGACACGTAACATCAGGGCAGTAAAACATACCAAGTTGAGTCCTATTCATCCTTCAAGTCACCTCTTAGATTATAGGAGCAGGATGTGAAGAAGCTGGATATCCCTTGGTTTTGGGAGCTCACTCTATCCGTGGTCCAAGATTTTCATAGGGCGCTGGGACAACCATTCTACCCCTCATTCTAGAACTGAGCTGCTAACCCTATTGGACATGCCAAGAGATAAAAGAACATGATTGTTGAGTGACTCAGAATGATCAAAGGCAAGAAACACCCAAGTTAGCACCAATTTTTATCTCTTCCTTTTACCTGAGCTTCCTCAAGTGAAGGGATAAAGATGTCAACCCTGCTTAAAATCTCCCCCAAGCAAAGCATAGTGTGTGTTTAATACACCTTGTTATATTCTTCACCATGCCCAACCAGCAGCTTCTCTGGATTTATAGTTATTTGAAAAGCAGACATTTAAATAATTGCTAAAAATCACGTCAGGCCAAAGAATAAAATGAAGGCAAGCACACACACAGTTTTTTGGCTCAGTAGGGTCTCTCCCCATGGCCCTCTGCCTGTAGAAGCCAAATTAAAAGCTGCTACAAGCAGCATAGTGCAGAGAATTGTGCTCACACAGTCCTCAGTGACTTCAGAATTGTCCCGTCTCAAACCTGCTTGGTCCCTCCCAGAACACGCTGGTGGCCTCTGGAGTGTCGCAGCAGGTTTGTGTTCTCACAGCTTGGCAGTCCTGGCAAAAGTTACCTCTGGAGTGGATGACAGGCCCTCATTCCCATTTGGGACTCCTTCAACCTGATGATATCAAACTCTTTTAACCTGATGACACCAAACATGAACTTGGCCCAGCAGAGATGGTGGTTGGAAACACAGGGGTTCCATTTCCTTGGTCATTACCCAACCACTGCTGCCTGATTGATGCATCCTGCTCCCACACTCAGGCTAGTCACATGCCAGATTCAGAGCCGTGAAGGAGTCCTTTCCCTGCTTTTTGTTCCAGTCTGAGGATACAATGCAATTCTTAAGTGGGCTGGGTCCTTTCACTTCTCCCCTGCTGGTACAGGGCTTCAAGTGTCACCGGTGGTTTCTCCATCTGTGGAGAAACCTTACTACTCATAAGTAAGAAACTCGTAAGAAACCTTATTACTCATAACAGAACAAAACCCACCAATGTCTCTCAAGGCTCTGTGTTTGCTGCAAGGCTGGAAAGGAGTTCAGCTGGTCCATGTGTCTCGGGGTAAGACAAATAAACAGCCCTGGATATTTTGGGGGCTCAACATGGTTCTCAGAGAATTAACACCCGAGAAGGGCTCTTCCAGACCTTAGTTTGAGTTCAAGCTCAGCGCTAATTCAGTGTGTCTAGAGGGACATTTAAGGGTCAGATTCATGTTGTCTAATTGATAGACAATTAATTAAGGCATCTCCATTTGTAGCCTAATCTCTCTAGGCTCCCTTTAATAAGTGGAGAAGAGCTGGAGCTCCTGAACAGCCTTCTGAGGCTCTGTTGTCCAAGTGCATCAGCTGTTGCGCTATGTTAGTGGCTGTAAATTGTCAAAAGAATGTGTCACAGAAATGCAGCACCAGAGCTCAGCAAAGGCTCAATGCTTCACCTGGTCTCACTCCAAGAGTCTAACTGGGTGCAAAGGCTTCCCTTCCCTAAGGATGGAAAGGGCAGGAAAACAACCCCCTCCTCACTCCAGCACAGCCCTGGGATAAGATGCTGACTGCAGGGAAACACGTGCTGGCTCCAGCAGAGCTGGGATTCCCTCTGCCTGGCTTGCCAGATACTCAGTATGAGACCACACTGCTGTGCCCACAGCATAGGGGATGTCTGACAGGGGGCAAATTTTGTCCGTGGTTGTGGAGTTGACTTGTGAAATCCACAGTTATGTTAGTTCTGGGAGGAACAGTTGTATTTGAGGATTTATTGTGACATTGAAGTTTATCAAGGGATATGACACTTGGGATGGTGAGGTGGCTGCTGATGTCATTGTAAATATAATGTATATATATAAAAACAATCTTAACATGGTAACTTCAGAAAGAAATGGTGCTCTGAGAGAGCTGGCCAGCAAAAGCACGTGTTCTCTTCTAGGAAAAAAATAAATGCCACCCTGAAGCCTGATCTTGGCAGGATGCAAATCTCAGGTCTGCAGTACCAGAGTTACAGCCCAGAGCATCCAGGGGAAAGACACCAAACCCTAGCTATCAAAGCATGGGAACCTTGTTTCAGAACAGGTGAGCAATGAGAAACTCAGCACTTCCAAGGATATCCGTGCAACAAGACTGCGGTGTGAGAGCAGGTGATCCCCTGAGACCCTTAACAACTGCAAAATTTGGATGTTTAGATACAAGTGTGAGTCACCATCATGGAGAAGCATTTGTGCCAAGGCACGGGCTTGCACAGAACTGCAGAACAAGCCCTGGGAGGAAACAACTGTGCCCACCTGTGAAACATATGCTTCCTCAAGTTTTTCCACTTCTTAACTTACTGAGTGCTTAATTATCCCGAAGGAAAACTGCAGGGAGGGAGGGCATATTTAAGGTGGACTTGGACAGGATTATTTAAGGAGGCTGTTAGTGACAGGACTCCTGTGGAGCACAGCTCTGGTGTCTGTGACCACTCTGTGTCTCGGGGGGGGTTTTGTCCTCAACACCTGCACAGGCAAGGCACAGCAGGATGTGCTGGAGGTAATATGGCTTGGAAAAGAGAAGGAAAAAAGGGACATCTCTCTAGTTATGGGCTATGAAATAACATTACTAGTTCTGCCTACAAATGCTGCATTTTCTCATCCCATTTTATGGACACTGGGATCTGCCACCTCCTAAAGAAGCTGCAGCTCTGCCACAAGGACCAGGAGCCTCCTCTAGTGCCTGTGTCTACACAGCTCAATCCAAAAGGGTGCAAAGGGGAATTCTCTGGATCCCATCCCTCCAAGGACCTCTAGCCTCATCTAAGATCTCAGCCCTAAAATCCAGGTTTCAGACAAAACAGCTCTAACATAGTTCCATAATTTACACATCTGCACATCTCAGGAGCCTCAACAGGCAGCAACAGGTCCCTGAGCTCTGGCAGTCTAAGAGGACCTGGAGGGGTGGGTGGCTTCCCAGGACTTCTGTGTAGCTTTCATTAGGGGTTTGAGATTCCAACAGAAGCCTGCCCACACCTTTCCCATTCAGGTTTTGGAAGGATTCCAGCTCATTACATGGAATCAGTGAATAATGTAAGTTGGAAGGACCCTCAGGTCATCTGGTCCTCCTGCAGCCCAACCCAGCCCTGTGGACAGAGAATAAGGGTAGATTTCTGAGACCAGTAGAGATGAGCAGGTCAGTGGTGTCCCCAGCTCAGCCAGCTGCTGCTCTGTCAGCCTTCCTGCACACAGAAATCTCAGAACAGGAATCCTTGATTAGCTTCCAGCCCACCTGAAACAAAGGAATGGAACCTTTGGAGTGGCAGGTACTTCTCCTAGCTGAAAGGATTGTTAACCTTGGAATGTAAAACAGACACCTCCAAAATCAGCTGCAAAACTGCTGATTAAAGAGCAGCATCTTCCTCCAAAAGACTGTACAAACTGAGTTACAAACCTTAAAAACTGTTTGGGAAATGTTAAGTGTGAGACTTTCACTTGCCTGTTCTTGATTCTTTTTGTTGTGGTGGTTACAGACATCTATGAGGTTAGTCTTTTTTTATTATTTTTTTTATTTGTTTCCTTACTAATAGATATTCAGATATTTTGAAATCTCAAATTACACATGTTTAAGAAAAGACAAGTCTAAAGCTCCATAAAGAGCCTTGTTATAGGAATGATTGAATTTTACACACATTGATAAGGAGCTTATCTGTGGCTGGAGCCATCACTGCCTTCAGACAGACCAAACTCACACAAGCTGAGTTTGGCTCTCCTCCAGAGAGGACACTTCCTACACAATTCCCCTGGGTCACTTCCCCAGAAACTTGTGTGGTGGTAGAAACCCCCTTGATATATTTAGAGATGACAATTTTATTAGGAATTGTGGAAAGTTATTACAAATGTTGCATTTTTTTCATATAATTTTATGTAAAACAGTGTTACTGTTACAACCCTGCTTAAAACACTTCAAGTTCAGAACCTCTGTTTTACAGTTTGGGCCATTTGACTTCAGATATGAAATAATAGACATTTTCAAATCAGTTTTCCAAAGCTTTAGTCTGTTATTTTTGCCATTTTAAGGAAGTTATTTGAACCAATAATTTGCATCTCTGTATTTTAAATTGTTTCCCCCCTCAGAAACATGATGTCATCTTGCAACAGAGATGAGTTTGAAGGCAGACTTTAGGTGAATAACAGTCACTTGGGTTTTTTCCAACCTAATCCCTGCAATATGGCCGTGAGTCATGTAAAAGAAAAGCTGTAGCTCATTCCATTTCTTGGCCAAGCAAATAATTCCAAATCACCTTTACTGCAAAGTGTCTTCATGCACAGTCATTTCACAATGTTCTCTCTGGTGTATTAGAGTGGAAGTTGATGACCTGCTTGGCAGAGAAAGACAAGTCTGCAAGGTCAAGATGCTTTGTTTAAAAATGAAGTTTTGGGGGATTTTCAGATTTTTACAAAGTCGAGCCTGACATGACCAAACCTCACAAAATGGGATGGGGGAGATGAAAATTGTGGGGCCAGGCTCTGTTTCAAGGACATTAGGCAAAAAGGGTTTTCCTGCCAGGGCAGCTGTTGGTCACTTGGTACTCAGCACCTTCAGAACCCACAGAAATGTTCCTGGCTCTGACATTAATTGCTAGGGCTCTGTGTGTGTCCCCTGAAACATTTCTACCTGGACATCAAAGCTACTGTTTAAGCTGTAGTGGAAAAGCTGGTAATGTCCTGGCAGGATTTGGGCTTTCCCCTGGTCATGGGAGGGAGGGTGAAAACTTTTCTCCTGCCCTTTCCTTGCAGAACGAAGAGGCAGTCAGGATCTGCCCCTGCTATTTCAGTCCCAAGTAAGTGAAATAATCTTAAAAATGTGTGTATGAGACACGAATGGATGTGAAGGAGGGTTAGGGCTCTACAGTGTTTGCATCATCCTTCCACATCCTTTACAAGAAGACATTCACTCCATAAATACCCTGCATTGTGGCTGAGCCTGGAGTCCATGCGGAGTTTAATAGACTGTGCTCAGTGAGCAGCATGTATGGGGATGTGCCCTTTCCTCTCCCTTCCCAGAGGGAAGATGCTCTGCATTCTCCAGAGTCAGGGAGCTCCATGGCTCTCCAGGGGCTAAATCACCATTTCAAAACAGTCCTGGTGTGTTTCAGGGGGAAGAGAAGAAAAAATCATCCATCATCAGGGCATCTGAAGTTTCTTTGTGGGCTCTACAGGAACCTGAGGTCAGGAGAGAGCTAAAAAACCTGGATCAGAGGTAGGACCCAGGAGGGCCACACCAGTTTATAGCAGTTGAACATCTGACCTCGATTCCCTTTTGGCTCTCAGAGTGATTTTGGAAATAATTCTTGGCATATGTCTGCATTACAGATCCCCAGCTACCTCCAGCTCCGCACTGGATCTAGATTCCTTCTGGCAGTTGAGCTTGTTTTGATCAAGGTCCTGCTCTGCCTGAGGGCTCTGAGCCAGCATTCCCAAAGTTCAGCCCTCTCATGTTAGAGCATCCATGTCCCCATGAGATGCACATGGAGGTGCTGTGCCTGTGGCAGGATGAATCCTTAGTTACACCACAACAGGAACTGTCCCTCAACCATTCTTGTGGTATTAATCCACACACTCCCTCCAAGGGTTTCTTCTTTGTTTACAAACTAAAGAAACACAAATTCTTGCATTACTGAGAATTTCTGCTCAGCTCTGGGTCAAATTTTAAGAATCCTATGTTTTTCTTTCCAAGTAACAAATGTTTGTTTTGCTGATGAAAAGGGGAGTGAACCTGTTCCACTCAAATGGGTATAAATTTGGAGTAATTCCACTGAATCCCAAAGGCCAGGAGTAGGGAAAATCCAGAATGAAGAGTGTATCTTGTCCTATGAAATGAGCCTATGAAATTCATCATTGCTTCTTTTACTCCCCCCATTGCTTTTGTTCTTTTCCCACCCTTGCCCAGTTTCCCTGCTAGAAGGAATGTCATGACCACGATGTCAGAGCAGTTATTATTGGATATTTGGGTGTTTTAGTAAATGATGTTCTCCAGATGCTAAAGATCTGAGAAGGCTTCAAATGCTTGCCTCTGCTCTCATTCACACAACTATAAATTCCTAGTCACTCCACTTCCTTCACCAGACTCATGCCAGATGCAAGCAGAGGAACCAGATGAGAATCCAGCCTGGAGCTACTAAAAGCAAACTGGCCAATGGCATTTCTTAGGGGAAGACTCTTCCAGTGATTAATGATAGACAAACAAAAAATAGAGGGGCCTTGGGACACATTTCTCAAAGTCACTGCAATTTTCACTTAAACAACTGTGAAGTTTTTAGCCCAAAACAAGAGAAAATATTATTTACTGTGTTCAGCTTCCCCAGTTTATTTGTTTTTCTCTTTAAGAAGCAGCCTTACTGGGAATATGAATGGAAAGATCCTTTTCACAACTTGGGTTTGACTTTGCCTGAACTAAGTCACTTGGGTTTAAGTCAACATGAGTCGGGAGAAAAGAATGGTTCCCACAGTCCCAGATCAGGAATTTAAGGATTCAGGATGTCCTTTAATACAACTGCTGCTGCTCTTGGGGGTTCCAGAAGTGTAGGGAGAGTCAGAGGGGCTTTTCTAAACCAGGATCAGGTGTGGCTTTGAGATCCACCTGATAACATGAGAGTTTTTGTTGTTGTGTACAGTGAGATGCAACTGCATTTTACTTCAGTTTCAGTGGGCCATTTGTAACCCTGGTGGGAGTTTGGGGTCTGATGAGCATCGATGGGAAAAAGTCTTGCAGGAAAGGCCTTGTGTGAGAAACAACGTTCACTTTTCAAATTTCAAAGGTTTATTAAACCTTAACAAAATACAGCAAAAGACTGAATAAGGAAAAATTACAGTGCTGGGAGCGTGAGACTAAACTGCCATGTGCTAACTCACAAAGTGGTTGCTCCACCTTTTATACCTTCTGTGTTGCATCAGGTAACCCTAGTCCCTCCCAAAGTCTGTCATTTCTTCACCACCCCTCGGTGGAGACTGCTTTCTTGCAATGTGGTTGGCGGTCAGGTGTTGGATGCTGTGCTCCCTAGTAACAGGCCTGCCTTCCCCCCAGATGCCCTATCAAGGCCATCCAGTGACAACAATACAAGGAGGAGGGGAAAGAGGACTGTGGGGAGAACATATCACAGTAACATAGTTATACATCAATAAAACTTCTCTTAACGTACACATAATATTCATCCCTTAATTGTGAGAGCCAACCATCACATTACCCATCTATAACACTTGTGATCCTCCCAAAGGAGAGCTGAGAAGCAGATTTCCATGAAGAATGCTTGTCTTTGCACACTCTCCCAGGTTCTCACAATTGAGAAATGGTTGCCCAATGCTCTCAGGCACATGGTGGTGTTGTTGCAGTTGTCCTGTGCAGGGCCAGGACTTAGATCCATCCAACTCAGGACGTTCTATGATTCCATGAACTGCAAGATTGCTTCCACATTTATCATGACTAACTTAGGTTTGACACACAGTTCAGTCTTCTGTTTATGTCACTTCTGAAGTGAATTATAGATCCTTGTGTTGATCCAAATTTACAGACAAAGTTATTTGATTCTTCAAATAGTTTTTTAGATCCTGTTTATAAATTCTTGGGTACTTTAGATCAGATGTGTCAGCAGGAGCCAGGACACCTTTCCTTTTTCTGGTAGTGCAAAGCAGCCATAAACCCAGTTTAGCTGGCCAGTTAAAGTGGATTTACTGGTGCTTTGGACTTGAAGCTGCCCAGAGAGGCAGAATGTATCAGTGAATACTTGTCTGCATGTGGTACTTTTCAGATGGATCCTTACAAAAATGCATACTTTCCTCAGAGAGAGGTTTTTGACACTGTATGGTCTCTTCATTCCATAAACATAGCTCATTTTATTGAAAACAGCTGCAATTGCACCAATATCACAGAGATGATGGTCCGTGCTGGTCTTGTCCTGACAATTACAAGTGTCAAAGAGGATCATTAAAAGACTGTTTCATTGGAAGGTATAGATTAGATGTGGGAAACCCCCTGCATTTTAGACCCACATTCAGTCTCTTATATCAGAGTGTTTGGGCATGTTAAAATCTTTTTCACATGGCTTAGTGTTTCCTGGTGGACAGCCCCAGTGCAGCTGTTGGGCTCATTAGCTCTCAGACATGGAGAATATTTGTGCTGGGAACAGTGCTTATAACCTTCAGAGGCAGACCAGAGACAAGAGATTCCAAAACACAGTTTGTACTGGAGTGATAACTCTACTCCCAGATATCCCACTGCAACAGCTTCTAACCAGTTACTGGGATTACCAAGACAGCAAGGAATGCAAAGGAGCAAGTGTATTCTAGACTTTGTAGGCCAATCTCGCTTTTGCTAAGAGTAAAGAAAGAGTTACTTCTTTGCAGTGACAGATCCGTGATGTTTCCTGGCCACGGCAAGATAAAAGAGTTCCCATTCCTCTTTAATGAGGAGGAAGTTTGTGCAGAGAGAGAGTGAGGATGAACTGTTTCTAGTGCAGTCTTTTATGGAAAAAGTTTAGGAAAGGTCCATGTGTGGGTTTCTAAAATGTTTAAATGCTGCAGGGTTTCAGAGAATCATAGAATGTCCCAACTTGGAAGGGACCCCCAGGGATCATTGAGTCCAACACCTGACCCTGCACAGCTGCCCCAACAATCCCACTCTGTGCCTGAGAGCATTGTCCAAACACTCCTGGACCTCTGGCAGCCTCATGTCAGCAGCAATATCAGGGGAAAGGAAACCTTGTTAGGGGTTGAGTTTGGTCCCAGGAGGGAGGTGGAATAATTTTTACTCTCTCAGGCAAAAAGAGGGATCCAGCCTGATCACAAGGAAAGAATGTCTCTGATGTCCCCTTCCCAAGTGCTATGATCTCACACAAAGAGAGGGAGGGTGAGCAAAGCCAGAGCACAGCTCAGGCACCCCATCGAGGGCACTGGGGGTTCCAGACCAAGAGAGCAGCCCCAAGTTTGTTCACATCCTTCAGGGATACCCGGACTCTGCAGTGAAAATCAGAGCACTTTGTTTTCAGAGCGGCCATTCCGAGCTTGTGCTCTGCTGTGGCTGTTGTTCTGCATGACAAACACAAAGCCCACAGTAAGTGAAATTACATGTTGGGCTTGTTTTTTAAAGCATTAATGTTTATGGGAAACTAGAAACTCATACCAGTTTGGGCTAAATCTGAACAACAGAGAAAATAAATCAGACTGGGCTTTGTGCACATACTTTTCTATGAAGAAAGTTGTCTACAGTACATATTACAGTCCAGAATAAATCTAAGATAAACAAAGTTGAACTTTTAATCTTCTCAGTCCTTCTTCCTGTGAAAAGAAACCTTTTCAAGAGAGAACCAGCCCACCATCTATTCACTCCTCCCTGTTTAACTCCTTGTGAAGATCAGTGCAGACATCCTGGAGGACAGAATGCTCCCCATCCTGCGCGTTACTTGGCTGCATGAATGTTTCTCAACACTCCCTCCCTTGCTTTGCTAGGCAAAATAACACCTTTCTCCAAAGGAGCAAAACAGCTTGCCTGTGTGCCAGCTCCAGATCCCTTCTGTCAGGCACCAAGCACCAGCAACTCCAGCAGGAAGAAGGAGAAGATGGAATCAATAGTTTGCAGGAAGGACTTAGCACTTTTAAAACCAGAACTTCTCTTCCCTGTGTCTGAATCCTTGTACTGCAGAGGTTTTACGAGAACACCTTTTTAAGGTCCCCAGTAGCCACCAAAATGTCACTTGTTGGACCATCAGATATATCTGATATTCCACCCTGAATAATGACCAGGTCCTTTCCTAAATTAGCACACAGAGAGGTGCCATTTAAAGAAAGAAAAGTCACACACCAATTTTTGAACTTGCAGGACTTAGAAAGTCATGCTCCTGAAATGTAGGGAACCTAGTGTTTTCCAATCCCTACATCACCTTTTTTTTACCTGCAAACCCAGAGCCAGCCTGGGAGCTTGCTGGCCATGGCAGAGCTTTTATACCAAACAAACACCAGCACTTTTTGGTTTCAGTGACCAAACACCAAAGACACAAACTGCTTCCCTTGACACAAACACCAAAGCACACACATGTGCCTTGCAGCCAAGACTCACTTTGAGATCCTCATGACTCAAAGAGGAGCACAAAGGAGCTCCGTTTGGTCTGGCTCAGCCTCCAGTCACAGAAACTCCTGTATTTCCACTCCTTGTCACCTTTTCACTGTCTCCACAACCTTTTTTCTGCAGCTGAAATATGGATTAGGGAACTGACCTGAAATAAAAATAACCTAACCGGACGAAAAAAACAAAAACAAAGGGAATTTTGTCCTGGTTTTCTTTTGGAATTGGGGTCATTCCAAAAGCTAGGCCATCACATAGCCATGCAAATGGTACCACAGGATGAGAGAGGGGAACAGTGGTGATGCAGAAGGGATCAGTCACAGAAAGGAGAACATGACTGGGGTTCTGGAAATGCACTGCTGCTGTAAAGAAATACTTGTGAAACCCAATCCTGCCCAAATTTGGAACTATTTGTTTTTGACCGGAGACTTGAGAGCCTGTCCACTACTGACTGAGCCTGCCACACAGACAAATCCCTCTTGGCTGCCCATTAGCGACAAGGGATCGTTATCCTGCAGGACCACAACATTCTTGGGTCTGTCTCTGGTACTTTGAATAAAAACAACCTGAAAATCTCAATTGAATAACTTGGTTGACAGAAGAAGAAAAACACAAACCTGTTAATGCAACCAGTGCTATAAATAACCCTTAAAGACCCAGGCTGAAAGCTGGGTAAGGCCCACAGGAAGGCGAGAGATGAGCTCCAGGTCTTTGTGGTTCAGGAGAATTTCCTGTCTTGTCAGCGCATGTTTCCTCTGATCCAGGGAGGGAGGGATGGTGTCCAAGGCCATTCCTTTCACTCACCGACCATGACATCGGCTGGAGGAAGGGGTGGCTGAGCAGTTTTAATGCTGACGGGTGGTGACTTAGGAATTGAATGGCAGAGAGAGATAATCCAAGTTGGTTTCAGGGCCTCAGGGATACTGGGGTAACTCCAGCGAGGATGTGCAGATTAACTCTGCCCCTTTTCTGAGGGAGCTGTTCCAGCAGGACCTGTCTGCACCCACCCACCATTCATTGCATGAACAACCTGGGCTGACCGTTCCCCACGTGTCCCTGGAGAGCTGCAATGGAGACTGCAAGGGTCACACCTCACTGCTGGAAGTGGGGCAATCCTGTGGAATGGGCTAAGGCAAATGGCAGGATCCCAGTGGGAGGGAGTCCTGTGATTCTTCTGTTTTCATAGTCCAGGGAGAAAACACTCCCCATCATGCTCTTTTCACCAGCAGACGGACCTCTGGAAATCAGACCCTTTCCAATTAGATGGCCACACGTGGATTTAGGAATCTGGGCAATCAGGTTGGTAACGTTTAGTGCAGCGTTTTTCAAAAACAGTTCACGTATGTCCTTGTTGAAAATCCCTCCTCCAGAAGTAACAAACTCAAGGTGCTGTGGCAGTGTTCTTTAATTAGTGTGTGCACTTTGTGAGGTGGGATTCTTTTCTTAGCCCCATTTTATGTCTGGGAAAACCAAGGTAAAAATGAGGCAGCATTTCCCAAGGCTCCATTGCGTGCTAGTGCCCAAGCCAGAAACAGACCCTTCTGCTTCTGACTCCCAGTTCCTGCTCTAATTACCAGAAAATTTCTCTCCTCTATGGCACAGCCAACTGGTTCCAATAATAAATCCAAGCTGTTGAAAAGACCAAGTCCATTTTTTGGCCGCTTAACCCAGAAAAAAACATTTAATTTTCAAAACACAGGTTTGGCTTTTCACCAGAGAAAAGATTTGGTTTTCATTATTCATCTGTTTTATGATTTTTTTTTTCTTTCTCTTTTTTTAAAAGCCAAACATTCAATCACTCTGTTCAATATAGGGTTCCTAGGGCAGGAGCACTGCAACTATCATTACCATAGAAATCATTATTCTTACTATAGATACACCTCTGTATTTTTCATTTTGTTATTTTTATGACTAAAAATGGAACCTTTAGCAAACCTCAAAATGCTGTCCAGAATTAAGAACTCTGAATCAAATCCTGTAGTCCTGACTTCTGAAAATAAACTTTTTTTAAAAAATTGTAGCATTCCTTGGTTTATGTCCACAGCAATAACATTGACCTATAGCTTTCCAACACTGCTTTAATTATGCCAGTCTGTGGTGGTAAAGATAATATTGTTTTACTTAGACACAATCAGATTGTCATAATGCTATCTAATGTTACCTATTCTGTATGGGAATATGCCAAATCAGGATAAAAAATATATATATATTTAAAATGTGCCCACTCAAGCTATGTCAGAACAAAAGATTTGTGAAGGAACTTTAATGTATTACTTTTTACTGTATTTAATGCTTTAATGTATTACTATTTACTGTATTCTAACACATACAGTAATCACTGCTGGGCTAAAAATGAATACAAATGCACAGAGAAATTACATTTGTCCTTTTATAAAAGCAGCAGAATATTATTTCTAGCTTTTCTTTTTATATATTTGTTTTCCTAACCTGGAAATTCAGATTCTGTGGAGGCTGGAAGATTCTCAGACAAGTAGAAAGCAACTGAAAATAGTTTTATCAGCAAGTTTATGAGTGTAAAGACTGATCTGTTGAAAGGAGAAGCAAATGCTAATTAGATCCTTGAATTCTGTTTTTCATTCCTCAATCAGCACAAATGAGTAACTAACTTGGTGGAGAAAGGATGCTTTTGTTGAAGAACTGAATCACACCAGATTCTCATTAAATCCCACCTTGTCCAAGAACCAGTAACTCATTATAAACAGGAGAACTGAGGATTAAAATGACTGAATCCATCTGGGATCTTTTATCTCTGCTCCCCTCTTGAACGTCATCCCATCAGACGGGATTGGACGCAATTAATTTTTTCAGTACAACAGGCAACAAGGGAAGCAGGAACATTAAACTAGGTGCTTTTATGCGTTCTTCTGTTGTTTCCTCATGTCCAGATCCCTGTGCTGAGCAGGCAGGTGTAATTCTGAAAGCAACACCACTATATGGAACATCCAGGACCTTTGGGGCTTCCAAACAATCAAAAGCAGGGAGATCAAAGTTCTTCACCCTGGGCCAGCTGCAGCACTGGTGGCCCCGTTAACCTCCCTGCCACACAAAAGAAGCATTATTATTTTTTCTGGATGCCTTTGATATGGACACTAACTCTCTTCCATCAAAGCCAAAGAATACCTGGAAAACCACTTCAGAGGATTTGAAATTACCTCAATATATCTTCAATACAAAGAAGACTGAAATAGGGGAAAATAGGTTGAAATTTAAAAATCAAAAACCCACAAAACCTCTGTTGAAAAGCCCAAGCCTCTGAAAACCTGAGCTTTTAGCCTAAAAAAAAGAGAATGAGCCACAGCTTTGTGGGCTCTGCGAAGAGCTTCATGTTAACCAGTGGATAAATTGTCATGTTGGGAAAACAAAACCATTCTGGAAGCTGACATCTGAAAGGCAGACACAGCGGGGGCTTCAAAGGGGGTGAAGAGATGAGATTGCCAGTGAAACCAAGGCACAAAAAGTGCAACTTGACAACCTAAGGTCTTCATTCAGCTGAGTTATCAGCTGTGGGTCTTGCTGCCTTTCTGATTTCATGCTAGATTTTACGTTTTAGGGAGGAACTTGGACAAAAATGACCTGAGAGTGCTCTAGGGATTCAGAAGTCAGTAAACACATAAAATATGTTGACCTCATGTCTTGCATCCTCCAAGATTTGATATTCTAGAGCAGCCTATACTTCAGCATGATGAGAGATGTAGATCCTGCTCAGAATGAGGATGAAGGATTCTCACAGCATCCTGCAGGAATATACGAAGGATCAAACGTTCCCTGCTTTGTCCGCAGGGAAAAATAGAGCAAAGAATTCTCCGTTCTTCTCCCGGTGGGTTTCAGGCATTAGTTATGGAAGAGGGATATTGCGGGGCAAGATTTGAGTGGACGCTGACACATCACTTCGGAAGGAGATCCAGAATTGGCAACATCACGCGAAGCTGCCTAGTGCCAGTACCGGAAAACCTCCACCCGAAACCGGCGGGCTCTTGCTGCCCTCTCCCGGGATACGACGGGCCCGCCTCGTCCGGAGCCCGAATCACCTCGGCGAGAATACCGCGGAGGCTTTGGGGTGTCCCTGTCCCCAGGAGCTGGATTTATGGCGTGCGGCAGCGCCTGCACAACCACAGACAGGGATTCAGCCCATGCCTGGCGTTCCGTAACAGGGCACAGTGCTCGCCCGTGACAAAAGATGCCGAAATTCAAGCCGGCTTCAGGATGCCAAACCAGCTCTCGGGCGCGCTCGTCTCTGCTCCATCTTCTCCAGGAACTGCCACCCTCGCTGTCGAGGGCCTGCGGTAGTAAACAAGAGAAGAGGATCACACCGTACCCAATCCAACCCCACGTTTGGGGCTGATGACCCCGAACATGCATCTCCTATCTGTATGAAGAGGCAGTGGTCTAAGCTCAGAGACCCAGTTTGGCTGGGATTCGAAGCTTCTGATGCAGCTGCTGCCCTGTTGGGTGGAGGGGAGCCGGGTTCATGGCCTCTCACAAACCTCTCTACGACAAAAAAACCCACATCCAGTCTTTGGTCTTTCAACATTGTCAAAAACTGTCCAGCTTTGTGCCAGCTCTGACAGCAGTGGTGCCTTGAAGAGATGACCAAAGTGCTTGTCACAGCATGGAGTTGTGTCGTGGGAGGGTTGGGTTGCATATCGGGAAAAGGTTCTTCCTCCAGAAGGGGGAAAAAGTGTATCCCCGGCTCCCCAGGGAATGGTCATAACCCCAAGGCTGCCAGAGCTCCAGGAGCATTTGGACAATACTCTAAGGCACAGGGTGAGATTGTTCGAATGTCCTGTGCAGGGCTAAGAGCTGGTCTCGATGATTCCTATGGCTCCTTCCCAACTCAGCAT
The DNA here is from genome assembly GCF_049639895.1 of Pseudopodoces humilis. Lineage (NCBI taxonomy): Eukaryota > Metazoa > Chordata > Aves > Passeriformes > Paridae > Pseudopodoces > Pseudopodoces humilis. The sequence goes on along the minus strand of NC_142226.1, from coordinate 80,933 downwards.
ATTCTATGATTTTTTTTCCTAATATCTGTATCTTCTGTCTCAGCTTAAGGCCATTTCCTCTTGCCCTCTCACTGCAGGCACTGTAGAAGAGACCGGTCCCCAGCTCACTACAGCCTGCTTCCAGGTAGTTGTAGTTGTCCCAAAGCCTCCCCAAGCTGCCCCAAACCCCCGCCCTCTCCCCCCGGCTCCCTCCCGCGGCTATCGCTCCTCCTGCCGCCAGGGGGCGCTGCGGCGGCGGGGGCGCCGCTCTCTCCGCCCGCCGGGGCCCCGGAGGAGGCAGCGGGGCCGGCCCGGGTGGCAACGGGAGGGACCGGGGGAGGGACCGAGGGACCGGGGCACCGGGGGAGGGACGGAGGGAGGGGCGGCGGCGGGGGGGCGCGGCGGGGCCGGGCCGGCCCGGCCCGGGCCGGGAGGTGGGGCGCGCGGCCCCACTGAACCCGCCGCGGGGCCTGCGGGAGCAGGATGGCCGCCAGCCTGTGGATGGGGGACGTGAGTGTCCGGCCGGGACCGCGCGGTTTTGTGAGGGGGGCGGGGGGCGGCGGGGCTACGAGGGGAAGCGGCCGGGCCGGGGGGTTGGGGGGGCGGGGACGAGGCGCGGGAGGCGCTGACCGGCTGATACCGTCACTGACCGGCACCCGCACACTGACTGATTGGCACCCTCCCGCGGACCGACACCCTCACATTGACGGACACCCTCACACTGACTGCCTGACACTCTCTCTGACACCCACACAACAACCGACAGGCTGACATCTTCACAGTTCTGACACCCTCACTCTAATTGTCGCCTGACACCAGCTGACCGTCTCCCTCACTGACTGACCCCCTCGCACCACTAACACCCCAGCACTGACACAGCCTTACAGCCCCTCACACATAACACACCTAAATTCCCCAAGTGACACTCACCTCGTATACTCCTGTGCATGCTGACGTTCTCACACAAGGCGACATACACACTCAGACATAAACCCCAGCCTGACAGGGATGTTTGTGAGCAATTACACTCACGCACACATACGTACACACCCGCCCCAGAGTGACCCTCGCTGTCTGCCTGCAGCCAGGTCACAGCCACACTTACACCAGTGTCCTGGTGGGCAGATACATGCATGGGCACCAACAAGTCTCACACTTCCATACTCTTAAGAGGCGCTTACACACTCCCATACTCACAGTGTGTACACTTGCATGCTTCAAGGATTTATCTGCTGTTTTACCTGCTCAGCTGCTATAGGCATTTACACTTACTTCATATTGTGCAAGGCTCAATACACTCATGGTTGTGCTACTAATTGTGCTCACACTTGTAGGCACTCACATTTGTATGTACCTCTCCAAGATTATCCTCACAACCTGCCCCTTACATGCACACCTGTGGATGCACCTTCATGGGGATTTTGACTCTCCTACATGTATGCACATTCATAAGCACTTACACACCCTGCTAGGTCCCTCATTCTTGCCTGTGTGTCTACCTGGCAGGAAGAGCACCTGTGTGAAACACACTCAGCGGTGCTTCTACACCCAAGAGTGTCTTGCTGCCTGCTGGGTGCACTCACAGTGATGCACAGCCCTACAGTGTCCCTTGTGTGCCCTTCACACGCCCTTACTCTTGTGCCCCTGTGTCCTTCACCACTCACTGCTGAGTACACACACGTGTGTACTAACCCCAGTGTGTTGTGCTCTGCCACCCAGCCACACAGCATGTGTGTGTGTGCGCTCAGTGTATCGTGGTGCCTGCATTGCTTCCACTGTGGTACACTGTGACATGCACATGCGGTCCCACTGCTGTGTGTAGTGTCTTTGCTGTCTGTCACGTATTTGTACACACCTGTGTGCACTCCACTATGCGTGTACAGTCACACTAGCATCTCACAACTTCCCTGCCACCCGTTTCTTGGATGCACATCTTCCTTCAGCCCCTTTCTTGCAGCTCACACCAGCACAGTCCTGCTTGCACATAGTGTTCCTCATCTCTCACGTGTGTGTGTGTACACAGAGCCCAACACATCCCTGAGAATTGCACTGGGTACTTCTCTCCCACACACATACTCAGCACACCCAGTTTGCCACGGTATCAGGGAGTCCTCTACTGCCTCTGCTCATGCACAGAGGCTCTGTGGAGTCTCTTCACCCTTTTCCTCACACAGAGGGTTACCTGCCACCTCTCTACCATAAAGTCCATCTTCTTTTTCATCACTACTCTCACAAGCAGGCCATGGCTCTTTGAGCCACACAGACATATCCAGGCAACCAGTTGTCTTTACAAATCCAGCTTTCCTGTACACACATCCCCACAGGATCACCCTGCATGGCACATCTGTGCAGAGTGGTGCTACCTCTGTTCCTAGGACAAGTCAGTTCTGCTTCACACTCACTTCCACAGGGCATCTGCTGCCTTTTACACATGCAAGTGCAGTATGGGCACCTTCTTTCATGTTCTGTCACATACACTAGTGGTGAAGCCACCTGGTACCTGACAGACACACAAACACTTCAGGGCTGTAGGTTATCATGGGCCACCTGTCTTACACAGGTAAATACATGGAGCTGTATATATTTTGTACATGTATTTTGCAGCTTCATGTTACCTGTCACACCCACTGCTCCTCATTTTTTAATTTTGGTTAGTTTTCTCCTCTAGTTTCTGTTATACACAGAAGTGCCCTGTTCATTCAGGCTCTTCATGGTATATTTGATCCAAATTCCAGCGCTATTTCCTACTTGTTAGTTCCTTACACCACACAGACACCTGCTCTCCAGCATGTTCACATACACTCTTACCTGCACAGTGCCATCCTCCCCTGTGACATGAACATGGTCAGTGGTCCCATGGGCAGGACGGAGCCTAGAGCCACTGTGGGACGCGATTCCAGGTCTTCCTCTGAGTGCTGCCCTGGTATCTCCAGGGTTGTGCAAGGCAGATGCAGCTCTGCAGACCCCTACTGCAGCTCCACGGGGCAGTGTCACCTGCCACATGCCACCCGGGGTTGTGCCACGCCTATGTACCCACAGCGCTGGCCCAGCCTTCGCTTGCACCTGGAGAAGGAGCCTGCCACCTTCTCCCCTGCTCCCTATAGCAAATGCTCAGTTTGTTGCTGTATGTTTCTGAGTGGCTTTTGTCCTTCTGTGAAGCTCCCTGTTCTCTGAAATTCATGCTGTCTCTTGGGTTCCACTTTGCAGACTGTTGAGCCTGGTTCATGCATGCCTGCTGGTTTTGAGTGGCATCGACCTCTTAAATGCATCTTCTTTTTGAAGTGTAAGGGTAAAATCCTTCTCAATAATGTTTTAACTGCTTAGGGGGACATTGACACATGTATTCTCCTTTTTGTAGATGCCCTGATCTAACTTTCTTTTTTTCTTTTTTTTTTTTTTTTTTTCCTTTTATAGCTGGAGCCCTATATGGATGAAAACTTTGTTTCAAGAGCCTTTGCCACCATGGGAGAGCTTGTACTGAGTGTAAAAATCATTCGAAACAGGTTGACAGGGTAACTCTTTCCATTTGTTCTCCGAGTGCATTTGGACTGAAGTGTCGCTGTGGTCCTTCGGTATCAGAGTGAATTTTCCCCTTGAGTTTCTCACCATTGCTGCCACCAATATGGGAATATTAATGAGAGCAATGGAGAGGGCACTGCTGGCTCTTCAGCCTCCCCTCAACAAACAAGGTTTGGCCCTCATCCTGCAGTGCTCCAGCACTCAGTCAGAGCAGTGTATGTATCTCATTCCATTTCTCTGGGAATTATACCTCCCCAGGCTTTGGTCACTAGTCTGTAGTGCAGCTATGTGATGCTGACAGAGGTGGGAAGTCTGACTCAGAGCAATAAGAGAACGTCTAGAGTTCATTTGAAATAAAGTGAGTGATTTATGCAGAATAAAGTAGTGTCATTCTTATTCATTATTCTCTTAAGCTTTGTAATTTCAGTTTTTAGTAGTTTAAACTTGAGTGGGCAAATTGATGGTCAATGAAAATAGGAAGTAAACTGTAAGCTAGTTTTCTATGTGCTTATGTCAACTTGACTTATGGTAAGTAGGGGCTATCCCTTGAGATCCAGCTTCTCTTTGGTAGCTAATCTTTATACTTTAAAAAGAAATTGTTCTATGTATTGCAAGTAATTCCTACTAATTAAGATAAGTAATCTAAAATACAACTTTCCTCCTCAAATGTGTTTTAAATTTATAACCTTTGTCTCTTCTGTGTTGTATGTTCAGAATTCCAGCAGGCTATTGCTTTGTGGAATTTGCAGATCTTGCTACTGCAGAGAAATGTTTACACAAAATCAATGGAAAACCACTTCCTGGTGCTACACCAGTAAGTAAATGGGATCAGCCAGTTAAGAAGCAAAACTTGGAAGGAGAAAAACCACTGATTTCTTTGTGACTGTCTAGATAAAATCCAGGTGTAGAAGTGTTGTGGGGTGTGAGGTTTTTTATATCTGAGCATTTCTGCTGTTACCAAAGTTGGACTAATCAGAAACCTGAGAAGACCGAGGAAGAAATTAGACTGAGTGTAGTGTATGTCTGCCACAGTTCTTCCATCTCTCTCCTTTTGTATAATCATGGAGTCACAGAGGGGTTCGGGTTGGAAGGGACCTTAAAGCTTATCACATTTAATTCCCTACCGTGGGCAGGGATGCCTTCCACTAGACCAAGTTGCTCCAAGCCCCAGCCAGCCAGGCTTTGAACACTTTCAGGGATGAGGCAAACTGAGAATTTAGCTGTGTGTGTTGTTACATGTGTACAGGATCAACTTGCAAGTTCACACTGTCTTTTGAGTAACATTAATTTGCAAGAGAAACATGACATTTAATCTTGCATTGTTCTTGGCCCTTAGCAAACAGAATTTACTTGAACCTCTTTATAGTGGAGAAGGAGCCAGACTACTGAATAATTGCAGTGCATAACTAATGTCTCCTCTACATAAAAACTGGGTAGTTAGGAAGAAGAGGAGGAATAGTCAGAGAGGTTAATTTTAGGATGTTGACTCGAATATGTGGTAGATTAAAACGGGACGGCTGACACAGCTGTCTTGTTGTACCTGCAGGAGATGGCTGCAGTAGCTGGGGTGACTGATTCATAAAGCAGCTCTAGAATCACCTCAGTTATGGTGTGATATAATGGATTCCTATTTCAGAGTAGTTAATATCCAGAGTAGGAAACCGGGAAGTTCAGAGTGAACTATTTAGTCAACATTCCTGAGAGAGTGACGTGCCCCGTTAAAAGGAGTCGATGAGAGGCCTGGAGATATCTGTTTCACGTGTTTGCTCATGATTAGGGTAAGCTGATCATCCTGGATGCCTTCTGTAGTCACTGGAGAGACCAAGAGAGCAGCTCTTGCAAGGAGTAAGATAATAATGGAAGTTTGGTTTTGGGGATACCCGTCTTACTTCACAGTTTGTTCAAAACACAGTGCTGTGTGGAAGGATGATTTGCATAACACATGGAGAGAATTACAGATGTCAAACAGAGATCCAAAGCAGCCCAAATCAGTGCACTCAGCAGGCAACTGCCCAGCTCATCCTTTGCATTTAGAAACTTTTGCTTACAGAAGTGAATACTTTTATTTGCTTTTAAGTACTGAGTAAGCCAAAGGAATAACAGAGAGCCATGGTGCTGGTGCTGTCTCTCTTCCAAGCACTGCTGTTCCCAGTTCCTATCTGAGTGAAATTACTCTCAGGTGTCTCATTGATTTTAAACCCAGAATATTGCAGTGAAGATCCAAGTAAAAACTTCAAAATGGAATCTGAATTTTGTGTTAGCTTGTAAATGATCCACAGAAAGTTGTGTAGTACTGTGCTCCAGAGAATGCAAACATGCAAGGAACAGGTTTATAGCCTAGAGTTAAGTCTGTGCTCTTTTTCCCAAGAATTATTTACCTGTCTTTGTGGTAAGCACATCCATCATACAAAGTCTGGGAACACACTGGGCTCTTCACTGTACTGAACAAGTACCCTGATCTCTAGGTCATTTCTGATTGTGATGTGAAATTCTCATTTCTGATCCTGAGATTACCCCCTGATCTCTCAGAGCTGATCCGAAGATCTTGGTCTCCTTAGATCTTGGTCTAAACTTACATGTAAGTTGTTGCTTGGGTACAAGTTGCTGGAGTCTGGTAGGTTGGGGACAAAGAGTTCCAGATGGGCACAAATCTGGTCTGCTGTGAAACTTCTTTCAAAAATAAATTCAGATGCAAAATTTAAAGAGGCCTTCAGTGGCCAGTGTAGTTCTTTCAGAACCCTTTAATTTTGGATCTTACTAAATGTCCAGAGCCAAGTATTTAGCCACGCTTCCAGGCTCAGGCTGAATCCATTTTCTGGTGTGGTGGATTCTGGTCTGCTAGTGTTTGTGTTAAATCACAAAGTCCAGTAGTAGTGTTGTCATTTCATTTTAAGACCTTAAAATTGGAAGAAATTTAACATTTATTATTACTATCTCTGTTCAGGTTTTGATTTTCATTATTATATCTGTATTGACACAAAATAATGCTTGTTACCTTAACTGTCTGGCCTGGAGGCATTGAACATGTGTCAGCATTAAGAAAGTTGTATTAAATCAGCTTATTGTATTTTTCCCTAATTGCTTAAATCACGTAACAACATTTGAATGTATGGATTAATTTTTGCCTTGACAACATTTGAATGTATGGATTAATTTTTGCTTTGTTTCAGGCGAAGCGATTTAAATTGAATTATGCAACATATGGAAAACAACCTGATAACAGGTAAGAGCTCAATATTTAAATACTAATTTTACCTACTTAATGTCTCTTTATTAATTGCCTTGCAAAAAGTATTCAAAATATGCAAATCCAAAGACTGCCAGTCTTTAGTAGAGTGAGGAGATCTTAGACTGACAGTTTTGTGCTTTGTCCTTTGTGTGGCACAGCAGATTTATCCAGTGTCCTTTTCAGGTATTTAAACTTTGTAGCGTCAAAGTATCTAATTCACATATTATAATTTAAGATCTATATATTGGAAGTAGCGTATCTATAAATGAGATATTGTTTTCTTGCTGTTTTAGGAATCAGAGATATCCTGTGAGTAATAAGCAGTGAAATAATCTTTAAATAAAAAGCAGTATTAAGCTGGTTGGTTGTGCTGCTTGAATTAACTTGAAAAAGCAGTGTCAATGAAAATTTTAGTTAAGCAGCTTAACTGGTGACACTTTAAAGTCTCCATTAAATGGTCTTTTAATATCACTCTTCTCTGAATTCAAATATTTAGGCTAAATGGTAACTGTCACTCAGCATGTCCCTTCCTTTTTTTTTTTTTTTTTCCTTTTTTTTTTTTTATGATTGTATTTAAGAAGTTTTCTTTTGATTTTTTTTAGTCCAGAATATTCCCTTTTTGTGGGAGATCTGACTCCCGATGTGGATGATGGGATGTTATATGAATTTTTTGTTAAAGTTTATCCATCGTGTAGAGGTGGAAAAGTTGTTTTGGACCAGGCAGGAGTATCCAAGTAAGTTGTCTTTTATTCACTTTTTTTCACTTCACATGTGGCAACAGAAAAGATAGAAAGCAGCAAGGGGAAAAAAAAATATTTTTGCTTAGATTTTAGTAATCTTATAATATAGTGTTCTTGGCCATTCATTCTGAAGTTTGCTTGAGTTTTGATAGTCACCATGGGTATTCTCACTTCTCTGTCAGTGTGAGGCCCTTTGTGTGCTATTGCACTTCTTAAAATGCTGAAAAATGTCTTAAGTAATCTTGAAACACTTTCTTCCTGGACTCTCAAGTGGAATTGTGCTTTACAAACTTTAGGCTATTGAGTGTATATTCCTTTGGGAGCTGTACAGGTTTTTTTTTCAGACAGGGTAGGGCACACAGAGGTATGATTCACTGTCAGGTTCTCAGTAGCTGCCTTGTTTGTATTTCCTGAAAATGTCTTGTCAAAAACAGGTATCAAAACATTGAATTTCTTAATGTAATTAAAACGTTTTCTAAATAGCACAAAATTAAACTGTATTTTCAGAGGAAGGAGCAGTTGGAGAGCATCCTTGTTTTCAAAGCAGAGCGTGGCTTCATTGAAGCACAATTTTCTGATACAATACCTGTGAGAATGTTGCGATAAGATGTAGGCTTATGGCTATAGGTCCCCCCACTTTCTCATATGCGGTTTCTCAGTCTTAGACAGGCTGGTTTGAAGGAATCTCTGGAGGCCTCTGGTCCAGCTCCTAACAGGATTGCAAACAGCACTAGATCATACCATCCATGAACTGTGTGGCCTGGAAAACCTCCCAGGTTGGAGATAATTCAATCTGTCTGGACAGCCTGTTCCAGAGCTGCACTCCTCCCATGAGACATGAAGGTCCCATTCAAGTGCAACCTGAACCCGTTGCAGAGCTACTTAGTCTGTCTGACTGTTGGGTCCTCGTGCTGTCATTGCCATCTCACCTGGGACTGACACTGCTGGCTTGGGTTCTGTGTGCCTTCTGCTCACAACAGTTCCTGTTGTGCTGCACCTGCTTCAGTCTCTGTCTATAGAACAGGTGTTGATGCTGCAGGTTGGGTATTGGGAGCTGTACATAGGTGCAGACCTCAAGGAAAGGGAATCTGTGGTAGCTTGGGAAGTGGGAAAGGAGCAGGGACTTAGAGTCCTGTTTCTGGGAAGAGCAAAGCTGTCTCCCCTGGCAGTGCCAGAGTGTTGGTGCCAGGGGCTTTGTTGGAACTTGTGCAATTGCTCAAAGCTGAGGCAACTGCAGGTGTCAGTGTGATGTGAGAGAGGAGCTTAGGGCTTGTGGACATGCCCAGTGAAGCCCTGGCCCTTCCAGCCAGGGCTGGTGGATCAGGAAGGCCTCCTTCCAGCACCTCTTATCCACACAGGAGAGGAACATGGAGCATGGTGCTGTGGTGCTGTGCCTACTTCTTTCTTCTGAGGGTGCAGGTGCTGGGATTCTCCAAACGTCAGGGTCAGGACAGAAGGTCTGCAGGGAGGTCCTGGCCAAGAAGAAAGTATTTCTTTCCATGCCAATGGTTTAGCCATTGGTGTGGAAAAGCAAAATATCTGGAAGAGTTGGAAGAATCAGTATCTGGAAGACTTGGAAGAATCACTGTCCTGTCTCACTTGCAGGATCCATCATCTTCTCCTGTGCACTGCATCCGTCTCTATCTGTCTCTGTTTTGGAACTGCCAATCTTCCCAGTTTATCTTATACACTCCTGGTCCCATCTGAAAATCTGCCGAGTCTTTCGGCAGCTTAGAAACTTAGTTGGGTTTGTGTATGAACACCTTAAACTGACTTATAAGTTGACTTGCACTGTATTAATTTACCATAGTGCTTTGGCAGAGGGCAAGTTAAATGAACATGGGTCTGTGGAGAGTTTTGCTTGTGCTTAATAATCTAGTTTGTATGTAGATAAGTCTAAGCTTTGATCTGGTCTTTTTGTGGGGAGGATGCATCCATACTTGTGTGTGTATGTGTATATATATATATATATATATATAAAGATATTTGGACTTGTGTGTGGAGCTTGCTGTGCAAGGTACTGAATTTTCTGAGCATGAATAGTTCTGAAATAGGTGTGGGGACTTCCCAGGAGTAGTAGGTGATGCTGCTTTCAAAATAGCACATTATTTGGTGTTTAGCAGTTCCCACAGAATAGATAATGCACTGTAAATTTACACCCTTGCTTACGGCTTGTTCTTTTCCCCAGGTAGACAAGCCCTTCCCTCCCAAACTTCTTCCTTTGGTTAAATGGATTCCTCTTTCCCTCCCACACCTAAGTCTTTGATCTTTCTGCTGTGTGAGGCAGCCCATCCCATGATGGGATCCTGGCACTGCCCTCTTGGATGCTGTTGCATTTCTTCTGACTCACTGCAGCATCAAAATCCCACGCAAAGGACTGTTGGGGTTGGAGGGAGTTGGAGTTTTCTGTCTGGCTGACGTGCAGTGCTGCCACACCACAGTGAAGGGTTGTTGCAGAGTCCTGGGGTTCTGGATGTGCTGTCCCAGTTCCAGCTGTGCTCTCAGCAGGTTTTACCTACTTGATGTCGAGAGCTCATTTTCAGGCCCACTGTTGGAAACGCTGTTTTTGGGAATGGCAGAAAGCTTATTTGAATATATTCCTGTTGAAAAGCAAACTTGATTGGAAAGCATATCCTGGGAAAAAGTAGTATTTTCCATCACAGTGGGGCAGTTTTGGATAAAAGCAGGGTCTGTCTTGTCAATCCTGTGCTGACTTGCAACTCAAGATTATCAGTATCCTCCCAGCAGTAATTTGAGGTTTTACCATGTGTCAGTTCACGCATTTCAATACAGCTTGTGTCAGCTCACTTCCAGTTCCCTGGAATCCTATGGCACAAGAACTACTTTACATTGACAAGCCCTTGAAAGTGCTGCCAGAGGCTGGACGTGTGGCTTCAGGCATTCTGGAAAAGCAACTGGAAGGCAGAATAATTTCATGTCTCCCAAAAGCAGGGACAACAACCCTAATGAATGTTTTCATTCACTGTCTTTCCCAAACCAATTCAAATTTCACTGTAACTAATTCTTATAACGGGGCATGGCTCTTTGGGGTTGGTTTTATCTGAGTTATTCTATGTCTTTGCAGAGGTTACGGGTTTGTGAAATTCACGGATGAGCTGGAACAGAAAAGAGCACTGACAGAGTGTCAGGGAGCTGTGGGGTTGGGCTCTAAACCTGTACGCTTGAGTGTGGCTATACCAAAAGCGTGAGTAGAACAGCCAGACATTTATATGAAAAATCACATCTGGTTTTAAATGCCTTTTAGTGCTTTGGGTACATGTCCTAGATGTCTCCATCACAAAATGAAGGCATACCCATGAATATGGGGAGTATCAGAATGCCCAGAAGTTCAAAGAAATTATAACATTAGCTCAAGATTGAGAATTTTACATTGTTTTGAATTGTATACATAATTAAATCCATACACATGTGCACACACTGTAGTTAAATATGATTGTTTTAAAAGTATATGTTCCTTTGCATTAAATTGAAATAGTTTAAATCAGCTTAATGATGTCTGGATAGCAAAGCTCTACTACCTTGCTAATTATATTATGATGTCTACTACATATAAGAATTTTGGGGCAGGGATTAACTTTTTTTTCTGTGTTTGTTCAGAACCTGATACAATGAGATCCTGGTCTGACTTGGTGCTCGTAGCACTAGGGTAATACAAATCATAGTAATTGCTCCCTATTTGAATAATATTTAGATTTGCAGTGACCTCATAAGTCTTGGGGGAAAAAAGGAAGAGAAAAACAGAAAAAGGGGTGTATCATGGTGAGAAGTTTGATGTTTCCTTCTTCCTACTTCTCACTAATTTCATCATTGGTAGAAATAGCCATTTCCAAACAGTATTTGTCATCTCATTATTTCAAATCTTGATAGTTAGAATCCTATTTCCTTGGGAATGCTGACACTTTATGGCAAGGAATAGGAATTTCAGTCGGTTCTCAGGGTATTTTTTTTTTTCATTACTAGTAGTTCTTATTTCATGAACTTTTTCAAGTCTGTGCATCGAAGACCACCCAGTTCAGAGAGTAAGGGGATGAGTCCTTGCTTAGGTTTCTGTATGACCATGGCATACAGAAGAAGAGAGTTTTTTCCATTCTTACAAAAGAAAACTTGAATTTTTTTGCAAGGCTTTAAGTCTTTAACTCTTCATGTAAAGCAAGACTCAGTACCTTCTCTCAGAAAGCTGCAGATCACTTAACTTCATAGTCTTTATCAGAAGGAAAAAGGGACTCCAGTATCTGGATTGTGGTTCAGGATTGTTCTAAACTGAAGCTCATAGTCCTGAACTCTTCCCTTCCCAAAGCCAGGAAATAATACCCAATTAGCTCATAAAGAATAAAAGCAATGTTTATTAATAAGAGGAGTATGAATACAGGAAAGGGTATTAAATTTAAACCACTTCTTTCTTTATGTAAATATATGGAAATAATAAAGACTGCTGCAGTAAATAGTGAATATATTTTAAAGTTTGAAATTTGCATGTTAGACTAAGCCTTGTCTCTTTACCACGTTGTATCTTAAGCTATTTCACTGCTTTTTTCATACTTGTTCTGCACTATTCTATTGCAACTTACTCCTGCTTTATTTTTTTAAGTAATCGTGTGAAACCAATGGAATACAATCAGATGTACAACTATAATTACAGCCAGTATTACCAACAGTATCACAGCTACTACGCTCAGTGGGGGTACGACCAGAACACGGGCAGTTACAGCTACAGCTATCCCCAGTATGGCTACACGCAGAGCACCATGCAGGTAGGGCAGCACAGAAAGACCACAGAGCTTGAAAGGTGGGATGGGAACATCTTATCTTCAGCTCTGAGAATCACAGAATGTCCTGAGCTGGAAGGGACTCATGGGAATCATTGAGTCCAGCTACTGGCCCTTCCCAGGACACCCGAACAATCCCTGTGCCTGAGAGCATTGTTCAAATGCTCCTGGAGCTGGGGCAGCCTTGGGGCCGTGACCATTCCCTAGAGAGCCTGTTCAATGCCCAAGCACCCGCTGGGGGAAGAATCTTTTCCTGATATCCAGCCTGACAGAGCTCCAGCCATTCCTTCAGGTCCTGTCCCTGGTTATGGAGAGCAGAGATCAGAGCTGTCCCTCGGGAGGAGCTGCAGACCCTAATGAGCTCTGCCCTCAGTCTGCTCTGCACCAGACTGAACACACCAAGAGATCTTAGTACAAACCTCTTAATAATGAAGTCTTAATATAGCTACTATATAGTGTTTAGCCCCTGGTGTGTCCTGTTGCCTTATGGAGAGTATATTGCTGAGGTAAAAAAAGGTCTGGAGGACACAAAGGGTCTCTTAATACAGTTGTCATGGTAGTAGAGTTCTCTTGGTACAGGCAATGCTCAGAGTGCCTTTGGGATCCTTCATAAACTTTCTTATAAAGGATAGAACACATCAGAACAGTCACCCCACTTCAACCCTGAAATTTCAAGAACTGCCTCTGTTAGAGGTTTAGTGTAGGATCTTGCCCACGGTCTGTTGGGAATAGAACACAGGCTTATGTGTGAAGAATTCTGTTGTAATAACTCTAGTATAAAAGTCAGTCTCTCACAGCAGTAATCAACAAGTGATGCTTGCAAAAGAAAAGATAATTATTCACTGTCCTAAGGGGTTTGTTTTTCCTTGCAGACATATGAAGAAGTTGGTGAGGATGCATTGGAAGGTATGTTTCTCAAATTCTGTATTGAAGTTGTCTGTATGTTCTGCACTGCTTAGAAATAGACTTTCTCAATTTGGCCCTAATTTCAATTCATAATATATCTTTATCTTTGAGTAAATCTGGGAACATTTGTGCATTGTTATCACCTAGAACAGTTACATCCTGGTTTTACGGTTGGCGAGGACTGAAACTGTTTGACTTCCCCAGCACTGAGATTTCAATCTTCTGCAGTACTGAAACTTTTATCCTTTTTTTCTAGGGTGGGTTTTTTTTTCTGATATGCTACCAAGAAAAAAGTAGATATTCTGTTTTTCTATAAAATCTTGACATTTAGAGCCCAGAATACTTCATTGTGCTTTTAATTAAAAAGTAAAAGGGAATAATATTAGTCACCACACTGACAATATATTTCAAGCAGTCATTGCTTGAAATGGGTCACTAAACCAGATTGGGGTTTTAGATACCTGTACAAGTAGCTTTCATTTATTGATGCAAGAAACTATCATTTCATGCCAGCCATTCCAGATTTCTGTCTTGAGTGGAATATGCACTATGCAGTATATGTTACTTTTCTCTTAAAAAAAAAATAAATACACGGTAACAGATTTACACGATCCACTGGTATGAGTGATGATGTGTGTGGAAGCTCTTAATGGCTCGTAAAATCATTCCAGGAGAGCTTTCCTTTTGTTGAACCAAACATCCCAGGACTATAGTTGGGATATCCCTGGATATCTCTTTTTCTGGTTGATTAAATGCAAGATTCCTACATTTGTAGGAAACTGAATCCACATATTGCTACTGAATCATTCCTTTTCCTTAAATCTCTTCTCCTGTAATGGTGTAGCTAAAACCAAACATAGAATCCTGGAATGGTTTGGGTGGGAAGGAACTTCAAAAGCCATCTTTATCCACCCGCTGCTATGGGCAGGGACACCTTCCGCTATCCCAGGTTACTCCAAACCCTGTCCAGCCTGGCCTTGGATACTCCCAGAAATGGGGCAGCCTCAGCTTCCCTGGGTAACCTGTGCCAGGGCCTCACCTCCCTCACATGGAAGTCACATGTTTACAAACATTTTATTCCTGATGTGTTTTAGAATCTTTCCATTCATTCAGCTTTATACTGAGAGTTATTCACTGACCTGTGTGATTGTGCTACTCTGATAAACTGAGCTTTGGGTTGCTGCTGTTGTCAGGTGACCTTTATACCCTACAGGAGTCTGGGGAGTCCATCACTGTGCACTGGAAGCAGCAGGATTGGACCTGCTGGCTTGTTGTCCAGCTCCATCCAAAATGTTGTCCAAACATTTCTTCCACATGTAAAACAGGGCTATGCTCCTACGTAATGCTGTAGTGCCACTAGCACTCCCTTCGTTCCTAACTGTGGCTCCCACTTTGAGCTGCTGGAGGCTTTGGTAGACGAGCTCTGGTGACTGCTTGCAGCAGCACAGGGTGCTCCCATCCATCCGTCTGTCCATCATTTGTGAACTCACAATGGAGGGAGCAGAGGGGAATGGGTGCCTCTGCCTCTGCTCCTGCCCTTTCCATCAGGCCAAACCCCTGCTGGCGGTGCAGGTGGCTGCGCTGGGCTGTGAGGTGCAGGTGTGTGTTCCCCGCGCTACTGTGGCTCTACTGTGGGGCAATCACCACTGTAAAAAGGGATGTGCTTGGATGTAGTTATTCCTTACACATTGCAGAGAGATTGAGTAGGGCTGATCTGGTCAGGTTTGGCAAGGGCTGGGAATGTTTGGTGAATCACAGAATACTTGGGGTTGGAAGGACCTCTGGAAATCATCCAGTCCAATCCCCTGCTAATGCAGGCTTACCTATAATATGGGACACAGGAACACATACGGGTGGGTTTGGAATGTCTCCAGAGAGGGAGACTTCACACCCTCCCCGGGGCAGCTGTTCCAGTGCTCCATGAAAACAACTTCTTGTTCATGTTGAGGTGCTTGCTCCTTGTAATGTCAGTGGGCACCACTGAATAGTCTGGCACTATCCTCTGACACCTGCCCTGGAGATATTGAGACTCCCCCCCGTGTTTGTTTTTATATACCAGCTTGTTTACAGGGTGGGTTTTTCCTGAACACCTTTCATGTGCGACCTATTTGTCTGTCTTTCCTCCTGTAGATCCTACGCCTCAGTTAGATGTCCATGAAGCAAACAAGCAGTTTATGGAACAGAGCGAAGAGCTCTACGATGCTTTGATGGACTGTCATTGGCAGCCTTTGGACACTGTCTCATCAGAGATCCCAGCCGTGTTATAGCCTCGTTGCTGAGGCATTGTGTCTGAGACATCCTGCCAGTGCACTCTGGACTGTTACACTGCCCCTGGATCCTGCAATAGTGAGGGGTGGCCCTTTCCCCACCCAGGTCTGGTACTCGGAGTACAGGAGGACTGTGGCCTTTCCTGTAGAGAATAAGTATTGTAGGAACATCATGGTAACCTTTATTCATGGTGAAAATTAGAACTGCAACAGTTTTATTCCCTTTGTCTTGAAATGAACTCTTAATACTTACTGGAAATTGTAATTTATAAACTTTCAACAAGATGGCACAGGGGAGAGACTCTACTCCATCAAACAATAAAAGAGTTGGTCTTTTAAGTAAAATTACCCTTTGCATTTTGGTTCCTGCCCATCTTTCTGTTTTGCTGCCCATTCAACTGTCTTACGTCATTTAACCCAACGCTCATGAATGTGTTATTTCAAAAAAGATCATTGTTGGACACCACTGAAATGTCTCAAAATCTTTCCAGTGACTGAGTAGAGTTGCTGTAACTTAAGCATGGGATGAAATCTTATGTTGTGGTTAACTTTAGCTGTGATCTTGAGCTTGCAAGTTTGATGTTCTTAAGCAGTCAACCCAAAGAGCACTTTGGAGAGCAAAGACAGAAAGGAGTGTTACAAAGCTACAGATTGATGCCTTTTACCTGGTGATCTCTTGCACACCTGGCCTGCTTCTCCACCGTGTATGAGGAAATAATTCCCCATCAACCAGCAGCTTAAAACATTTTTTCCAGCAGCCATATTTAAATGCTATTTTGTGTATCATGCCTTTATTTCTTTTTTATTGTGGACACACCTTGATGATCTCATTGAGATGTTGAGATTTTGTAGTGTCTTCCACTGTCCAGTCAGAGTGAAACTGAAGCTCTTGCAGCAAAAACGGGTCAGAGAAATTGCACTGCTGTGTTGTGCAACAAATGGTTGTTAACTTGGAAAGTGGTTTTCTACTGGATGTTGTCTAAGCTGGATGGACAAGCAATATATTTAAGCTGATATGTTGCATTAGAGGTGAAAGCGAAAATAATAGCACTTACATACATGTTATAAGCCCTTATTCAGGCTTTTGTGCCTTAAACTTTTGGGGAAATAGGAACAGAGAAACTACCTGTAATAAATGTC
This sequence comes from Pseudopodoces humilis, assembly GCF_049639895.1. NCBI lineage: Eukaryota > Metazoa > Chordata > Aves > Passeriformes > Paridae > Pseudopodoces > Pseudopodoces humilis. The sequence goes on along the minus strand of NC_142226.1, from coordinate 64,366 downwards.
TATCCAAGGAATAGTTTGGTAACTGAAATTGCTACTGCAGAGCATTTCGTTGCCTCCCTGCCCATGTTGATGCAGAGATTTGCCACAAAATTTAAAGACTTCGATAAAGCTACTTCTGTTACATCTTTGTTTGTGTCCATAATTATGACCTATTTGTCTGTCTGTGGTCTTTTTTATCAACTGGAAGTGGGATGTGAGGGGAATGGTGATGTGACTGGAGTTATGTTATTCCTAACAAATGGAGCTAAAGGACTGCTGGACTCCTGCGTTCTCATCTACTGTGTATTTTCCTTGTGCTGTGCCCCTGAGTGTGCTGCTGTCTCACCTTCAGCTGCTCTGAATGTAAGGAAAGGAATGTTCCCTGTGCATGCCAGGAGTTTCAGAAGCAGCAGAAGTGGAAGAGAGCTGAGCTTATATCCTCTCTTGTGGCCCCTCAGCTCAGCCCACCCCCTCTCCTTGGGAAGTTCAGCAGAGTGGCATTGCAGAAGTGATGTAAAGAAGGGCATTTAAAACACTTCCTAGATCATTCTGTTACTATGTTGCCCCGTGTGCCTGCCCTTCTCTTTTGGAGCTGCCTTTTCCTACACCCTAAAAAAAATTTTAGTTTTTACAATGTGGCCATCCCAGTTTGCTCCCAGGGGTAAAGCCACGCTTATTTACCAATATAAATTTATTCTGCTGTTCTCATCTGCCCAGCATTGTCATCTGTGGAGTATTCCCTAAGGCCTGGATAAACTATCTCCGTACAGGTCTGTCTCTAGAGGAGCGAAGAGCAGATTTTAGGGATCAGACAGCAACCCTGCGGGAAAATCCTTTTTTTTTTTTGCTATCTGCTTTTGTTTTGTGCTGGAAAGAAAAATGGTAAATATTAATCCAACCCATCCTAACCCCTAATTCCTGGGAGAGCTGGGCACATACAGACCCTTGTGAGGAATAATTTGGAATTGCAGAGGCCAGCAGAGATGACCTGCTGACTCCTGTTTACTGGTGCTGCAGAGCTTAAAATAGCTCCAGCTTTTGTTTCAGGAGAGAGGCTGATGCGAGGCTCTGGACCTCATTCCCTGGAGGTATGAGCCAGGCTTTTGGGGTTTGGGAGAACCTCAACCAAGATTCTGTGGAGCTGTTAAATCTCTGCATTGTTTTTTGTTGTTTTTTTTTTATATTACTTACTCATCTTAATGTTCATTTTCAGCTCCCAGCCATTACTGCAGTGTGTGAAGCACAGGAGAGACTTTTATATGAAGCTACAAGACAGCCACCTCCTGGGATTTGTAGGGTTTGCCTTTTGGAATCCCAGTTAAACAGAGTGTGGGATTTTGTTTCTCCTGGATGGCTATAGGAAAGTCCCAGATTAATTACCATTTAGTGTCACAGAGGATGAAAGACAAAGAGTCCACGTAGTAAGGTAAGTTCTGCTTTTATGTCTATATGCTAAAGGCAAGAAGTCCAAGGCAGATGATATCACAGCTCCCTGGGATTGTGTAATTCCTGAAAATTGTATTTATATCAGCAACGGAGATCAGGAAGCACTCTGCCTTTAAGCAGGCAGGGTTTATAGCAATTCCAAAAACAACTCAAATGCTCTTATTGTCTTCTTTATTGAATATGCGATCATCCAATTTAGATGAAATTGTAGGGACTCCAATTCCCATTTTGAGTTACACTGACTGGGTATGTTCAGCAGAGGTGGAGGTACATGGGTGTTCTCAGGCACATAGTGGTGATTTCCAAAGGCTGAGCTCCGAGGCTGCGGGGTGGCCCCTTGCCATTAGCCTGTGTTTAATTAAAAGCTTGACAATGCACATTGGGGTGGCCTGGGGGTGATCCTGACCCGCTTCCAAATAGATGAGGAGTCTGGAAGCATTTCTTTAGCAAATGTATGGATTAAAGGGCTGAAAGGGGCTGAAGGTAATTTTTTTTTTTTTTCCATGTGAGTCTGACTAGAGAAAATTCCAGTTATTTGGATCAGTTTCTGGAGACAGGTTCATATCCCACACACTGAGACATACACAACACCCTTGGGAATTTCTCTGAATCCCTTTTGAGGAACAGAGATAAATATTTGACTCTAATCTTCCTGTACTTGGTTTCTCATTACTGGCTTGTTAATCTTCAGCTTTTGCTAAACAAGATCTGAGTAGAATTTTTACCTTCCAGCCTTCTCCCAGTGATCTTGTAAACATACTGGATAAACCCATTTCTGGATTTAACCTGGGATTTGCTTAACCATGAAACTAATTCTGTGGCAGGATGGGGTATGAATTTAAAATGCAGTAGCAGAAACTGACAGAGCTGCTTCAGGAAATGTCAATGACAGAGCTCGCTTTCCCTTTTCTCCTGGTTAGAGCATTTCTTCAGAAAATATCTCCTTTTATTCTTCCTTAGAAGTTATTCCAAGTCAAAATGGCTTTGCCAAGTGCATTTTTTTAGGAAGGGGCTTGGGGTCCTGCTCGGCACACGCTCATTTTTCCCAGGCATGTGGTGGGATTCTTGGGGTGTTCTGTGCAGGACTGTTGGACTTTATGATGCTTGTGGGCCCCTTCCAAATCAGGATGTCCCATGATTCTATAATTCAAAGATCATACTGCTCTGCTGTAAAATTTCCAGGGAAAAAGCAATGGTGGATAACAGTTGACAGAGATTGAGAGCTGATGATGGCTAGGACTTGCCTTGTCCCCTTGAGGTGTCCCAGGGAGCCACAGGCACTACAACACCTGGATCAGTAATGCACACCTGCTTTTCCTTACTGATAGTTTTCAGGTCCCTGTACTGTCTTGTCTGTACAAGACAAGTGCATTGTCTGCTCCCATTGTCAGGTGCTGGGAACTGCAGCCTCTTCCAGCATATGCTCCCTGTCTTGTGCTGTGGAAGAGGCTGGTGAAAGATTCCCACGAGGTTTCATCAGGGCTTCGCTGACCATGGACATGCAGTGGGGTTTTCTCTGCCCCTCTTGGATCTGCATCCATCTTGTCATGTCAGGCTGAGGTCTCCTGGGCATCCAGTGCTTTTCATTGCTGCTCCCAGTTTCGTTGATTCTCCCAGTTCAGCATTTGGATGAGTCTGTTTCCAAGCAATGTTCGCCAAGGTTTGAATTTTTGGGGAAGGTTGATGGCTTTTTTTTCCTACAGTAATCTCCCAGGTTCTACCCTGCCCTAAGATTTGACATGATTTCTAGGCACATGTTGTATAAGTGGCTGTGCCAAGGAGACTCCAGGGATTGCCTCGTGACTTGGCAGAGCAGCTCTGAGATCCACAGAGGAGGAGAATGGGAGTAGTTGCTTGTACCTGGTACCTGACAGCTTTGGCAAGAGTTGTCTTGGGGAGGGTTTGGCCACACAAAGTTTGAGGCTTATTCCTAGACTTGGCCTTAAACAGCTGAGGGTTTATTTTATTGCTGATCTACCATGTTTGGAGGAAATTACCAGCTCAAAAGACCATTACTGAACGCTGGGAATTTTCTCATCTGCTCACTTGCTCAGAACAGATTAAAACATGACCATCCTTTTTGCCCTTTCTCCAGGGTTTGGGCAGGAAGCAGTCTCAGGCTTTTCCAGCTGATTTCCCACAATGGGTGTGCCTTCAGAATCAGCACCAGCAGCTGTTCCAGCACTCCTTTCCAGCCCGTTGGCAGGTGCACCCATTTTAAATCCTTTCCACGGATTATAAATCATGACCCAGGAGCCTTACAGAGGTACTATGTTGGCAATCAGACTTCTGTTTCCAAGAACCTTTCCTTCTATTCCCCAAGGGTGGAGTACTCCGCCGTTCCAAAAGGGAGGAAGGAATAGGGGAAACATAGCTACTGGCTTCAGTTTTTCAGAGAGTAACCCTTGGTGTGGACCTTGCATGCGGAAGGAGAGAGAAACTGTATTTGTCTCACCTGAACTGGAGAGTCATTTAGATGGGGTGGGGGTGTGCAGCTGCTCCCAGTGCTAGTAGGGGTTGTGAATCATGGGATCATGAAATAGTTGGGGTTGGCAGGGGACTCAAAGCTCATCTCATTCCACCTGCTGCCATGGGCAAGAACACTTGCTACTAGAGCAGGTTGTTCGGGGGCCTCCGTTATCCTTTGGGATGGGGTGGAGTGGGCGGCTGGAAGGGGGAAGGCAGGAAGGACGGCGAGGGCTGTGGGCAGTGCGACCTACAACTCCCAGAATCCTCCGCGGGAGGGCCCGGCACCAGCAGCCAATCGGAGCCCACACTGCCGCGGTATAAAAAATGGCCGCGGAGGAACTTCCTCCTCTTTCGGCTATGGCGGCGAGTAGGGTGAGCTGCGCGGCCATCACCAGGGGCCATCCACTGCCATCCTCCTTCGCTGGGCCTCTCCCGCCGCATCAACGCCCCGTGGGCATCGCTCCCGGCGGCAGCGCTTCGGTGCGCTCCGAAGGCTGCGAAGGGCAGCGCGACCTTACCCCGCCCTCCTCTTCAGGCTGGGCCCGGCCCCAGGTGAGTGGGGGACCCCCGAGGCTGAACTGATCCCCTGTCCCGGGACAGGCAGCTGCGGGAGGGAGAGCCCCCCGGACCCGCCCGGCCCTATCGAAGCTGCGTCTGTCGGTGCTATGGTAGATGCAGTCAAAAAGGAGCCGAAAGCAAAGGGACTTTCCTCGACGGTCGCCGCTCAGTTGGAGCTTTTGTAACTGTTCGGCAACATTTCGGGAAAGTACACGGCCCGCCATAGGTTAGGGGGTTGCTGGTGCTGGAAGTAGGCGGCTGCCGCAAATCCGTGCCCCTGGGTTCTAAATTGATGCACCGGTGGGAGGGAGGGGTGTATCCCATCTTTCTGTAGTTTTGTTTTAACTTATTATTCTTGTAATTTACTTAAACCTCAAGACTTTTTTCCCAGCAGCATCCTGGCATAGAAGGTGATCCCAGGGCATGGGATGTCTCGTGATGGCCTCAGCTGTGGTCAGGTAAGATGGGTGGTCCAGGTTCTGGAGTCCTCCATTGTGCTGAGCATTTGGTTGGTTTTGTGGCTTCCCTGGGCCACAGTAAGAACCAGCAGCATTTCCTGCCCCTCTGCTGTCAGACAGTGCCAGCATGTGCTGTTCCAAGGCTGTGCATCCTCAGGGCTTGTTCTTGGGGCTGGGCCCTGCAAACTGCCTTAGTTCTTGCTCCGTCTGGATCATGTATGGGTGAGATAAGGGCAGTTCCTCTCTCAGGGGCTCACTAGAGGCAGAACTGGGAATCATCCCTGATCCAGAGCCAGTTGACTGCTCTGTTATAGACTTTACCGTTTAAGCTCCATGTGTACCTGCATGTTTATCCAAGAGCTGTGGCTCCATGCAGTAGCTACAGGTCTCCAGCAACATGCCAGAGCAATGGGAGGGTCTTTGACTGCTGGGCCTCTTTTGTCCATGACTGTCACTCACCCCTCCAATACATTTTTAGGAATTGGGCTGTTCTTTGCATGTGGTTTTAGGGTGGAATGAGTCAGAGGTGTGTCTACAAGAGTCTGCAGCCCACTGCTGATTTTGGGGGTATGTTACGATGTCTTCCAGGGCTCCTGGGTGTTCCAGAGCTCACCCATCTGATGGATAAACCCAGGTGAGAAGGTAGTACCCTTGTTGGATCTCCACAGCACATCCCTCCAAATCCCTTTCCCATCAGATCTGAATACCGATCTTGTGGTCGAAAAAGGAGGAAGAGTAAAATTCATGCTGGTCTTGGGCTCTCTGCAGGTGTGTCATATGCTGAGAGGGGCCACTAGGAAGACAGACTGTGTTGGCCTTACTGTTTTGGGAAGTCTGGTTGGGAAGGAAAGTCCTGGTCAGGAGAAGGGATAAATGCTGGGCACAGGGGGCAGAGGTGCTGTGAGAGTCCGAGGGTTGGGATTTGTTGGGAGTATCTGAGCCATGGATTTACAGTGACCCATCAGCTTCAGGCACTAAACTCTCTCTCTTGTTTTTTCAGCAGTTAATCTGGAAAAGGGTGAGAACTTGATAGCCCTGTCCCAAGGGCTTCAGCTTGCTTCCCATAGGACCTGAGTTGTGGGGATGCTGCCGTGTGGAGCATGTGAGTCGTCCCCTAGGGAACAGTAAGTTTAAACTAGATGCTGGGAGGAAATTCTTGGCTGTGAGTATGAGGAAGCCCTGGTTACCCAGAGAAGCTGTGGCTGCCTCATCCCTGAAGTGTCCAGGGCCAGGTTGGATGGGGCTTAGGCCATCCTGGTCTGGTGGAAGGTGTCCCTGCCCATGTCATGAGCAGGGTGGAGCTTTTAAGGTGCCTTCTTAACCCAAACCATTCTGGTATTTCATGATCTGGAGTGGGGTCTGAAGGACAGGGTCCAGTTCAAGCTGACTGCCTGTGCTAGAAGTGGCCAGTTTTTTACCTGGACTGTGCAGGTGGGAATTATCAACCTCGTTTCAGAGGCTTTTAGTTAACCAGAGTTGTGATCTGTGGTGCAAGGTGTGGGTGAAATCAGTGGCAGTGCAGCCTGGTCTATGATGATTCCCGAGTCTGGAGACTGTTGAATGAGTCCTGCGGATATGGGGCTGAGGCCGGGCATGAGTGGGTAGGGAAAAAACAGAAATTCTGGAACGTGGATGGAATCTTGACGCAGCGCTGAGCCCAACTGCTTATCACTCAGCTGGTTTGTATTTTATCCCTTTTTTCAGGCCTGAGCAGAGGGTGAGCCATCCTTGAGGGACTTGGTGCTGCAGTGTCAGACTGTTTTTTCCCAGCTCTCTCCTCCAGAAGTGGGAGCTCTGCAGAGCCAGATCCTGGCTCCTTCCCAAGCTGTGAGCTCCACCGAGTGGGATCAGCCCGATTTCTGGGCTCCACTCCCCCGCCGTGGAGGGAGATGAAATTGGTTTGGCTTCAAGTGTTGCCCAGTCTCCCGATCAGATGCTCCACATGGAAGAACAGTCTGTTCCATGGAGTTTTCTCAGGTGGGGGTCTGCACATCAAACGCTTGGTTAGAGCAGGGAGCCAGTAATGCCAAGGTGGTGGGTTTGATCCCTGTACAGGCCATTCACTTAAAAGCTGGACTCGGGGATCCCTGTGAGTTCCTTCCAACTTAGAATATTCTCTGTGTGTGACACAAGTTGTAATAAATGCAATTACTTCAAATCCTTGTGGTGTCTCCTGTGTTTTGAGTTGCATTGGGATGGGGTGAGGCTGGGTTGGCTCTGAGACAGGGAGCCTGAGCATCCCCTTGTAAGGTGCAGGTCGTGGGTGGGGAGACATAAACCCACAACTCATGCTCCAGGTGCTCGTGAGACAAACAACTTCGTTAATTATTCAGAACTCGCTTAAATACTCAAAGTTTCCTGGGCTAGATGGCCTTGGCTGATACGTCTCTCCCTGCCCATCTTCCTGGCCATTTGTGTGCTTTCTTCTCAGCTTGGATGGGGCTGGCGGAGGGTCCCCTATAATTTATCCTGGGACATGTTCATGTTCAGACATGAACTAGGCTAGCTGAACTGGATTTGTGTTATGGTCAGATTTACCTTGGCCAGCCCAAGCCAGCTGTACTGTGACATCCCCGTCCAGTGGAGCTCACCTGTGCTCACAGGTGAGTTTCTGTTCTTGCTGCACGGTAGGGTGTGACTCCCCCCCCCCCCCCCAGCACTCAGCAGAGGTCTGTGGAGTGCAGAAACACCTGGCCCTTCATGGTAGTGCTAGAGCAGCTCCTGCAACCTTGGGGTGCTCCAACACCCTCAGCTGGAGCCTTGGTGATTCTGGTTGCCTGTTTTCCCACCATAGAGAAAAATGGGTGGTGGGGAACCACAGTCTCTCAGTTGGAGCTGCTCTCTTCTGTCTCTGGATGGCTGGACAGTGGCAAAGTCTCTGCACCTGAGGTAACGTGGGTGCCAAGAGTGCTTTGTCCTGGAATATTGAGCTGGTGCCTCTGACCCCTCTGGTCTCTTACCTGCAGGTCTTGAGAGCCTCTTCCCTGTGGAGTGTCTCCCAGCTCTTCCAGAATCCTGTCTTCTGGGGGACACCAGTGAGTGTGCACTCACTGCCTGGCTGTCCCTGTTGTCACCAAAGCTAGGCAGCAGAGACAGCTGGTGTGTGGCAACACTAAACAGCATCCTGGCAGCAACAAAGACTAAATGCTAGAATGTGCAAGGAAATGATTAGCGTGAACTTGTGTTGCTGCTGAAGTTTGAAATGTTGGGCTGTTACTAGGGTGTGTGTTTTGGAGTTTGGAGGTTGGGAAGCAGGCAAATGGGAAAAAAATAGTTTTAAAAACGGGAATTTAAATAATCACTTAATTCAGTGATTTTCCTAGGTGGTTATAACTATGCAGCAGCTCGAAACTTTTCTTTTTTTTTTTTTTGTATGTAAACCTGGGAAGATGTAACCCTCTTACTTTCCTCAGTGTTACTGGGAAGGATGAGGACTGAGCTGGCAGCTGGGACAGTTCTCCCTGGGACAGTTTGGGGCCAGAGCCATCCCTGTCCCCAGGTGGGGTGGGGACAAGGGTGGAGGCCTGTCCTGTTGCTGCTAGCACAGCAGGAATGCAGTGGGTCAGGATCCAGCCAGCTCAGCCATGTGACAGATTCCCACCAGGATCTTGACCCTGAGGGACACTTCCAGTTCTGCATCATCGTGCTAGGGGACATGGCCGTGGGCAAGTCCTCACTGCTGCGCTGCTTTGCTGACAGGCTGAGTGGGGGTCCTGGTGGGGTAGCCACCCCTGGCCCAAGCATCGGCGTCGAGTTCTACAGCCAGACTATCCTGATGTCGCCCACCATCAAGGCCAAGCTGCAGCTCTGGGATACGGCTGGCCAGGAGCGGTTCAGGTGAGGTGGGTATGTGGACCCCAGCACCCCCACCCCACTGAGTCATCCTCCCAGCCTGGGGTGTTTGTAAATCCCGGGCCAGATGTGCACAGACAGGCAGCGATAGCTCTCGGGGATGGTGATGCTTTAGGGGCCAGTGACACCTTGTGTTGAGCTTGCAGTGACACTGGAGCTGTTCAGGGGAGCAGGGCCGGGTGCTGGTTGCGGTGTGCTGGTGGGTTGGGGCAGGGTGGTTTCTTTCCTGATTACATCAGACCAATCAACTCCCAGGAGCACCTGGGAGTGTAAGAGAGGCTCAAATGGGGCATGAAGAGCTGAAGAGCAAAGTGATGTGGCTGGAGCTGGGCTCCCAGGCCCTCCCCATCCCTGGGAACCTTTTGGGAACCCCAAGGTTCGTCCTGGTGGTGCCCTGTTTCTGTCCAGTGCTGCCCTATCCCCACTACACCTGGGGGCTGTTGGAAGTACAATGGTACCACAGAGTCCCTGAAAACCCCACAGGTCTCCTCTGGAGCCCCCTCAGTCTGGGGGGAGGGTTGCTGAACAGAAAACAGGGCTGTAAATAGCCAAGACAGGTCTCCCGTTCCCACTCCCGAGGTCTGATCTATCACCCAAAAATCTCCCAAGCCCCGTCCTAGGGCTGTCAGTGTGAGACATTGAAACCCTGCTGGGTATACCCAGGTCCATCACCAGGTCCTTCTACCGGAGTGCAGTGCGGGTGCTGCTAGTCTTCGACCTCACCAATCGGGCATCTTTCGAGCATGTCTCTGAGTGGTATTGTGAGGCTGCAGGGGACCGGCTGCCTGTCTTTGTCCTGGTGGGACACAAGTGTGACCTGGTGGCCGAGCGAACGTGTCAGCAGAGGAAGCCGGACACCTCGCCACCACCCTGGGCATGGCCTTTGTGGAGACCTTGGCCTGCAGCAATGTCAACGTGGAGTTGGCCTTCTAGACACTGGCTGGGAGTATCCAGCTGGTACTGGGGATCCTTGCCCCACACCAGGAATGTGATGGCATCAGGCTCATCCCCAGCCAGAGTCGCCGCCAGCCCCCAGCAGGGAGAGAGCCCCAGGAGTACTGCCAGTGCTGATGGGGACAGGGGGATGTGGGACCCCAACCCGTGAGGATGCTTCTCTCTCCACGCAGCACCTGCAGCCCTTGGGTGATTATGAGGTTTGGGTCTTCCACCTGGGCTTGGGATTATTTCAAACCTTAATTGGGGGGCTCTGAAAAATAATACTCTGCTGTAGGAGCGTTTTTAATAAACCTAAGGCTTTTCCACACTAAAAGGCTGTGCCAAGCTCTGCATCCCAGGCAGAGGCACAGCACTCATACCATGGCATGGGGGATCCTCTGCTTTGGGGGGCATTGCTGGTGGGACAACAGCTCCCCTTGTCTGGGACACTTTTCAGGGTGTCCTGTCCATGGGAAAATGGGAGCAGGCACCCCTGAGTTCTTCCAGCTGGATGGAGCCAAAATAAAGGGGACAAAGGGGCTCCAAAGGGGCCATGCAGCACCAGTGGTGCTGGGAACGCCTCCTGGGTGGAGGAGCTCTCTGCCTGCCTGAACACGCTCCTGGTGCGGGGGTGGCAGGTCCTGGCAGCCAGCAGAGGCACAGATGGAGCCACGGTGGCAGTACCAGTTCCGGGTGATCATGCTGGGGGACTCAACAGTGGGGAAATCTTCCCTGCTGCAATGCTACACCGAGGGTGTCTTCCTAGACACTGTCAACCAGACAGTGGGGGTGGACTTCTACGTCCAATTCGTGGAGCTGGAGCCAGGGCTGCAAGTGAAGCTGCAGTTCTGGGACACAGCCGGGCAGGAGAGATTCAGGTGGGTCCATGGGGTGGTGGAGGTGGATGTCCCCCTCCAGATTTGGGGTGGAGTGTGATTGCAAGCCCAAGGAGGTCCTTGGTGTGGCTGTGTTCCCATTTGTCCCTTTGTGTGAGGAACCACCATGCCAAAAGCCAAAGCTAAGGGAAAGGAGCCCTTGGGACTGCCTTGTAAGTCCTTGCTCCAGCTTTGGGATACAGTACTCCCCCAAGAACCCTCCTGCCACACTAGGTGCAGAGGGGCTGGGGAACAGCTGGGAGCCTACTGGGTGCTGGGTGAAACATCTTCCTCAGCTCAGCTGCTAGGAGCCTCCACACTTCACTGTGGGGCTGTCTCCACCAGCCAGGCAGCTCCTGGGGACAAGAAAGCTTGGGAGATGTGGCTACAGGGGATGGGAGAGTGGAAAATCTGGGTTTGCAGGAATGGGAGGGTTGTTTGCAGGAATGAGAGAGGACTGTTGCAGCAGAGATGGGAAAGTACTGGGGACATGGCAGCAGGGACAGAAGAGTTCCAGGACCGTGACAGCAGGGATGGTGGAGCCCTGTGGACATGGCTGCAGACACAGGGGCACTTGGGGGCTGTGACTGCAGGAGACAGATGAGCTTTGGTGGTTGAGCAGAAACCCTGGAACTCTTACACAGCAAAAGGCTGATTCTCATTCATGGTGATTTGAACACAAGGTGCTGCTTGCAGAAGCAGGTCCTAGCCAGGACCACTCTGCAGGCAGGGAACATGCTGTCTGAGGTGGCACAGGGTTGGCCACTCACCCTCCCTGTTCTTGGCACCCCAGGTCCGTGACTCGCTCCTACTACCGCAACTCGGCTGGGGGGATGCTGCTTTTCGACCTCACTAACCGCGCGTCCTTTGAGAGCATCCGGCAATGGCACCGGGAGGTGACTGACACAATCCAGCCTTTCCGTATGGTCTTCCTGCTGGTGGGGCACAAGAGTGACCTGTCTGGGCAGCGCCGGGTGGGCCAGAGAGAGGCGGAGAAGTTGGCGGCCTCACTGGGTGTCCAGTACGTGGAGACCTCAGCCAAAGACGCTTCCAATGTGGTCCAGGCCTTCCAGATGCTGACAGTGGCCATTTACCAAGCGCTGCAGACGGGGCAGTTGGTAGCTACCGAGGCATGGGATGGGGTGAAGAGCAGCGTCCCGCTGCCAGTGCTGCCCAAGGCTCAGGCACTGGAGAAGAAGCAGAAGAAATGCTCGTGCTAGAGCCGGGGACACTGGCAAGGCAGGGACACGCTGGGCTCAAGAGGGGAAGTGGATATGGAGCAGCCAGACACAGGCAGGAGTGGCATGGCCACATTAAATACCTCTGGTCACCCTCTGCCTGCCTGTGTTTTCCTGGGAAAGAGGAAGCGTGTTGGAAGGGTGAAGTCCTCCAGTGGGACTTCACAGGCCTGCAGAAGTCAATGTCACCCCTTCTCCTATTCTCTCTTGTACTGACTGAGATCCTAATCATAAAGCCCTGAATTCTTTAAGTCTTCCCAAATAGAATTAAAAGTGACAAATTTATCATGGAACTCAGATAATGTATCTGCCATTCTGGCTGAGTACATGACTAGTTGAGCCCAAAGGAAAAAGAATGACATACCATTCATGCTTTCTCTTTTAGATTGATCTTCATACAATGTAATTTGCAAAAAAACCCTCCGTACAAGGCTGCAGAAAGGAGCTCACCAGGCTCCTCATCCCACAGTGACATGAGGAGTGAGCCTGGGATGGTCCTAGAATCACTTCACGCACCCTGGTTTCCCCTACAGGTACCAGGAGCCTCCAGAAAGCTGGACAGGGAGGATGAGCCCAGCTCTGCCTAGGGCTGCAGGAGCCTTCCTGTCACGGAGGGGCGTTTGCAGTGCTGTCAACTTCCTCATCCCCATAACAGCCCCTGGAGCTTCCCTGAGCAGAACAGCAGGAACAGGCAGGGGCATGTGTTTAATGTCCAGGCACAGACAGAATCAGGGGACCTTGACTTCAGGAACATCATGTCACAACATCCCCCTCCCAACAGTCCAAATCTCCCAACAATTGTGAAGGGACTCACTCTGAGCTGGAGGTCAGGAGGGAAGTGACCTGGCCGTCCTTGAATGGCAAGTGAGGGACTGGCCAAATCCTTGTGATCTAGAAGGGTCTGGAGGGGAAACCTCTGGAAGAGCAGCTGAAGGCACTTGGTTTGCTCCCCCTGGAGGAAACAGGAGACTCACCAGTGTCTGCAGCCCCTCCCAAGGGACACCTCTGATCTCTGCTTCCAGTGACCAGGGACAGGACCCAGGAAACAGCTGGTGAAGAAGCGGTGTAATTTGATAATTGCACTTGAAATTGAAATAATTGCGTATTAGGAAACCCTCTTACCCCAGAGGGTGCTTGGCAACGCACGGCTGCCACAGCTCCAGAGAGCATTGGACAACGCTCTCAGGCATAGGGTGGGATTGGTGAGGTGTCCTGGGCAGGCCAGGAGCTGGACTCAATAATCCTTGGGGATCTTTTCCAGCTCAGAATATTCCATAATTCTGCTCTCAGATCTCTCACAGAATAGCACCACACACGGAGCTGAGGTGACAGGGCCCCTGCCATCCCTGTGCAATGCTGCCTAAAGAGCACAAGCCTATGCCAGCAGCTTAGAATAATTTCTTTATTCATGAAAAACAAATGCAAGTATTTATATAAACACTGACATTACAAAGTACTGGACCAGATACGGGCAGGAAGGAGGAAACAAAAACCTCTACAGATGCTTCTAATACTGTCCCACACACGATCAAATGCTCTGTCCCTTGGATAATCACTTGTACGATAAACCACTTTCAAGTCACAAATAAAAGTCTCTGTTTGAGATATGTTGCACTCTGAGGAGGATCGAAGAACAGGGCATAGAATGTTTTTGGCAGGTGTCCTCATCAAGTCAAGATATTGCTGCACCATTAATAAAAAATAGATGCTTTTCTGTAAAGCATTAAAAAAGTATCCCACAGGTGACATCACGGAGGCTTCAGTGGAGAGACAGGTGTCCTGGTGTCTCTGGCTCTGCTCAGGAGCTATTTCTTGGTAGTTTTGCGGATCAGTGCCATTCTCTGCAACAAGAGAGGGTTTTCCATGAGAAGCAGCTCAGAGCAGGTGACTGCACAACCACCCACAGCAGGAACAAGGCATCCCAGGTACTCCAGGACGCTGCCTGACTTGTTTCCCACACAGGTCTTTCAGGTCTGTTTGAATCTTAATGGGGTCCCAGGCTGAAGTCAGAGAAGGGAGTGTGTGCCGCTCCACTTGGCACCCTGGGGCTGTGGAATCAAAGCCCACCTCAAGGTCCTTCTCTCTGCCCAGTGGGAGCTGCAGCATCACCCATGAACCCACTGCAGGGCAGCTCCTTCTAGGCTCTGACGATGGCTTAAAAAGCAATGGCCCAATGCAGTTTTAAAGCAAAATTAAGGGTGTTTTCAGTCCCTTTGCACAGAGATGGAGTTGCCAGGGGCAGTTGAGAAGTGCAGCTCAGGGTTTTAACCCTCCCAAACATCAAGAGCTGCTGCTTCTCTCTGAGAAAAGACAACATAGCTGAGGAGACACAGCAACCTCAACCCCCCACACAAACAGGTCAGGAGACTCTGGAAGTCATTTCCAGTCTGAAACACTTGGAAGAGGCCACAAATTCACAGTGCCAGGAGGCCATGACCACCATCCCCATATCAGCCTTCCTTGTGATTCCTGGTCTTGTGAGGGCTTCTTACCTGTTTGTGAGCTTCTGTAGTGCAGGCTTTTTTGTAGGGCCTGATTTCTTCAGAACCAAAGCCTGGGATCCACATGTTCCACTGGCGCTCTGCAATTCACAGAATGGTTTCAGTTGGAAGAGACATTAGAGCTCATCCAGTTCCAGCCCTTTGCCATGGGCAGGGATGCATTATCTACTCACACATTTCCACCACAGCACTGCAGCTGTGCCCTTACTCCAGGAGGAGCTGAGATCTGGGGCTAGAGGGGAAAGAAACAGATAAAAGTCACTCACCAAGGTGCAACTGGACGTCTTTCACTTCCAGGGTGTTGGACTTGCGATGCCGTGCAAGCTGGCAGGCAGCTGTCACCACACTCTCAATGAAGTCATCAGCAATCTGTAGCAGCATCTGTGGTGGAACAAGGGCAACAACCAGTCTGGTCAGCACTGAGCAGTTGAAATTACATGAGAAGATGAAAACAAGCTCTCAGAAGCTGGTATTTAGAATTACAGAATGTCCTGAATTTGAAGGATCATCCAGACCAACTCTAGGCCCTGCACAGGACACCCCAGCAATCCTCACCCTGTGCCTGAGAGTGTTCTCCAAATGCTCCGTGAGTCTGGATGCCTGGGGAGCCTGTTCAGCACGCAATCACCCTCTGGGAGAAGAACCTTACCCTGATCTCCAGCCATTCCCTGGGTCCTGTCCTTGGTCACAGAGAACAGAGATCGGTGCTACCTCTCGGGAGAAGCTGCAGCCCCCACTGAGCTCTGCCCTCAGTCTACTCTGCT
Source organism: Pseudopodoces humilis (assembly GCF_049639895.1). Taxonomy (NCBI): domain Eukaryota; kingdom Metazoa; phylum Chordata; class Aves; order Passeriformes; family Paridae; genus Pseudopodoces; species Pseudopodoces humilis. Next base: position 49,290 of record NC_142226.1, on the reverse strand, counting down.
CCAGCTGAACACATGAAGTGCCCTCAGCCACTCCTCTTGTTGTCCCTCCTGATCCTTCCCCACCTTCAGCCTCCTTTGAGTGCCCTGCAATAGTTCTAGATCTTTCTTATATTGTGGTGCCCAAAATTCCACTCAAAGGAGTGGATTTCATAGGTGTTTACTGCAATTGCTATTTTAAAAGCCTTTTTGGGACTGGGATGCATAAAAACAGGGATGGCTGAAGGCTGCATGGGAAAACAAACGTTAAACGAACCAATGCTCTCTCCTTGGACAAAGGGCCACTGATCTGTGACAAATCCCAAATTAACTCTTTCTGCAGTCCCTTCCACGGGTTGGAACCTACTTCTTCCACATCTTCATCCAGCTGCTCGTTCGGATCCACCTCACGCACTAGGTCCTGCAATTTCTTCTTGGTTAAAACCTGAGCATGTGGGAGGAGAGAAGGATTTACTGCCCTGCTCCAGCAAAGAGGCTGCCCATGGAGTGCAGCTACAACCACCTCCTCCCCCCTGCCCCCAGGGCCGAGTCACGCTGTTGACACAGTCTATCAGCTCAGGAATGGCAGAGATAAGAAATATCAGGCATTAAGGACTAATTTTCAATCACCAGTGGTTGCTCTGGTCAACAACTGGAGTGCAGCTGCCAGGATAAATGTTTCCAGCACTAAAATACTGTTGGCAAGGAGAGGAAAGGCAAAACTACAACTGTTAAGATGCAGACAGCAAGTGCAATCAGCACTTGATTTGAACAGTGATTAAAGATGTGCTCAGGGCACGAGGGAAGCATTTCCATGGCTCTAGCACTTATCAGCTTTAGTGCTTCACATGGAAAACAGAGGTATGGGAGTGCTGGGTTATTCCAGGGCAGTCAGACTTGGCAGGAGCAGAAACCACACATCTGTGTCACACATCCTGAAGAACAGGATGCTGAGTCTTAAAGGATATGGATGGAAGTTGTCAGCCTGGTCAGGTCAACCAGACATGGATGGGAAATTCCTGCCCTTCCTCATTCCTTCACTGTTGTGGCTGTTTTGTGCTGGGGTCTAGCACACTTCCAAAGAGTCCAGGTGCCAGCAAAGCCACTGGGAAGCAATGCCAGGGCATTCCCTGGGCAGCAGTTTGTTTTATGTGCATCAAAGGCTCCATGACAGGTTGAGTTAGAAGGGACCTTGAAGTCTGTGTCATCCCACCCCCTGCCATGGGCAGGGATACCTTCCACTATCTCAGGCTGCTCCAAGCCCCATCCAACCTGGCCTTGGACACTCTCAGGGATGGGGCAGCCACAGCTTCTCTGAGCAACCTGCACCTTCATCACCCATTTCTCCCTGTATTTCTCCCATCTAAATCCCATTTAAAAATAACTTCCCCTGTCACACCCCAATATACACTTTCCTAAGACTGGAAAAATCTCTACACCTCCCGCATCCAAACCCCATCCAGCCAGGAAGCACCTGGGAGAGCAGAACTCTGTGAGGAAGTTTTGCTCACTCAGTAACTGACAACTTTAAACATTTTATTTCTGCTGGTGATATAAAGAAGGCAAATGAAGCCACAGGCAAGTCTGTGATGCTTGTGATGTCTAAGCATCATCTCTGTTGTCCCAAAGTCAGGGATGGATTTACCTGGTTGCTTTCAGGACTGAGACGCCCTCCTCCACAGGGTGTTCCTGGCATCTTTGCCACAGTGGTGCTGTTGGCCATGGAGCTCTGCGGGGGGGTGCTGGCTGGTTCTGGCTTAATTGAGGAGAAGTTGGAGAGGTTGATCAAGGTAGAAGTGCCAAACTGGTTCATAATCTGTTGGGCTTTAGCTTTTAGATCATAAAGTTTGTCTAGGTCCTGCTTCTTCTTGGGGTTGTGGGGATCCAAAGCAGTCAACTGGAAAGGGAGAGGAAAGCCATGAAAGCCAGCAAATAGAATTCAGCAGGGTGAACAAGTGTTTGTCCAGGGAAAAGTGCAATGTTCTGACAGCAATCTCTGCTCACAGCATGAGGGGAGAAGTGATGCTTAGTAGCAGAGAAAACCTTCCCTGGTGTTCAGAAAATTAAGTTTTCCAGCAGCACTGACCCACCACCCATTCATCCCTTGAGCTGAACACCCCCACATCCACCCCAACACAGTCTTCCTGAACCCATTTTCCACAAAGAACAGACCATTCAAAGCAGATTTAACTGCAGGACATGGCTTGTTCCTGCTGCAGCAGCATGGAATACACCATGCCCACAATCCAGAGTCCCAGAGAGAAGGCAGGACCCTGCCTCCCTGGGGTCTCCACGGAGCAGGGGGGGTCTTGCTTTTGGCAGCATCACACTCACAGCCCAGCCTTCAGTAACCCCTCCATGTGGGACTGAGAACATTGGTTCATTTTGCGCTCTGAGAGCACAATCTGATGCTCAGAGGGGGAGGAACACGTGTGTGCCCACACCTGCCCCTGTTCTTCCCTCACTGGGCAACTGACAGCCAAGGAAATAGAGTGGGATTTATGGAGCTCCCAGTGGTGAACCACAAGCGGATTGTGTGGTTATCCTCCAGGTGCTGAAGTTACTTAGATTGTTGGTCATGAGGTAAACACTGACTGGCACCTCCTCTGTTTCTGCTCGCTCTAAGCCCCAGGCTCAATGAAGTTTTGCTCTGTGACAGGAAATTCATCCCCTGCACCTTCCACAGTCACAAGCACAACAACTGCTGTGAGCCCAGTGAGTGGAGAAGCCATAGCCCACACCCCTCCCAGAACATCACCAGTCAGCATTACCTACTCTGGAATCCTTCTCTTCCACATAACTCTCATTCCTACAAAAACATTTGATATTTTTTGTATCACCCATTCTGTGTAAGATGGTTACAGGAAACACTTTCACAAGCTGTCCTCACTACAGTGCCACAGATTTCTTTGTCAAGAAAGATCACACAGTCGCTGTTGCAGAGGACAAGCATCCAGCAGGATTCTGAAGAAAAATATGACCAATTTGCCTTTTTCTGCCAGGAAACAGAGCATTCTAGTACCTTCTGATGTGCAGGCAAGCCCAGACCTTCACAGCAGCAGCTCCCTCCAGGGCAGGAGGAGGTTTGGGTGCTGCGATCAGCACAACTTGTTCAGCTCTGCGACAGCACAGCAATAGAGCCATAACTAAATTCCATATTCATGACAAACAGCACATTCCCTGGAGTGCTCAGGGGGATCCCACTTTCATTAACCACAACCAAGTATCTAAATACAATCATAGAATCTCAGTATGGTTTGGGTGGGAAGAAACCTTAAGGTCATCTCATTCCATCCCCTGCCATGGGCAGGAACACTTTCCACTGTCCCACTTGGCTACAAGCCCCTCAAACCTGGCCTTGGGCACTTCCAGGGATGAAGGAGCATCATGCCCAGCTTCTCTGGGCAACCTGTGCCAGGGCCCCACCAGCCTCACGGGGAGGAACTCCTTCCCAATATCCCATCCATCCCTGCCCTCTGGCAGTGGGAAGCCATTCCCTGTGTCCTGCTCCTCCGTGCCTTGTCCCCAGTCCCTCTCCAGCTCCCCTGGAGGCCCTCTAGGCACTGAAAGGGGCTCTGAGCGCTCCCTGGAGCCTTCTCTGCTCCAGGCTGAACATTCCCAGCTTAAAGGGCTCACCAGCACCACGGAGACCGCCGGGATGGGAACGAATCCCTCTCCCAGTGCAGAACGTCTCCGCTGGGAGTCGTGGGGCAAAGCGAAGGTCACCGACCGCCACCGGGACCAACTCAGCGCCCACTCTTGTGCTCCCTCCCGGATTTGGTGTGGAATCCCCAGGTGCTCCGCGCAGCTCCCTCGAGCTCCCCGTACCTCCCCATGACCCGCGGGAACACCGAAGCGCCGCCGCCACTGCTGCGCTCCCTCCGCCGCCCGCCGACACACGGCAGCGCTTCCGCTTCCGCCCGTGGCCGCCGCCAATCAGAAGCGAGTCTGCCTGCGCGCGCGTGCGTGCCATGGCCCTCTCGCCAAAGGCGCTCCTCCTCTCCGCGCTGCCTCAGGGAAGAAGCATGCCCAGCATGCCCCGCGCGATTTGCATAACCCCGGCCGGCTAAAAAGCGGGGAAAACGGCAATTTTGAGGGACAATCAGCAGAAATGGCCAGGAGAAATAAGATCTAGATGAGGAAGGATAAAAGAACAGACGCACCAGACATGTGTATGGTAGTCTCGGTGCTCCTCGCCCTGACCTAGCCAGTCCACCGGCGCTTTCCCAAGGTGGGTAGGGCCGGGGAGGGGCTCTAAAAAGGGCTTCTGCCGTGCGTGGCACGGGGGGGCCGCGTGCCACCCCCGCGGAATCGACATCAAGAGATTTCGGAAGCACAATTTTTGTGGGGGGGGCTGCCGGTAACCGCTCGTTCCGGCACCCCGGCATCGGTGAAAGGCAGAAAGCGGCTGAATGGAGAGTGCGTTTGTTCTTGTAAGGGGACAGGGTTTGAATCTACAGCAGTGGGAAAGGCGGGGGGGCGCTGCATTCCACAGTTGTCTTTCTATATGCAATATATTTACATAGGATTATTTTAACAAAGCCCCGTGCTACCGCGGGGAAGGTCCTCCTTTACATGCCTTCCCCCACACCCAATATCATGCTGCTGTGTTCCCCTTCTCATAAGGCTTCATGGTACACGTGTGCGAGGGGACAGCGCCCAGGCCACGCACAGGACCCCTCAGAACAGGGGCTGCCAGTCTGCTCCACCCCAGCTGGCAGCTCTCCGGGCCGCAGGGCAGGTGTCTGGTACTGCACCAGGGAGCACCCGGCAGGCCCTGCGATGCTGCAGGTGCTGCGGTGCATCCCAATGGGCTCCGGCTCACTAAACGGCATGGCGTACTCAGGCTCTGGTGGCAGCGGCTCCGCGTACTCATGGTGCTTTCCTGGGATGTCATAGTGGCTCAGGACCAGCGGCAGAGTGTAGCCTTCTTCCAGGAGTGGCTTGAAGGTGCAGGGACCTGTCTGGCTGCTGGGGCTCACCTGCACCAGGTCTGGCTCAGCGTACTCTGAAACAGGGAGGTTGCTGTGTCAGGAGGGTCATGGTGCTGTGGCAGAGGTGGGTGAGGTGGGTTGAAAAACTGAGCGTGTTTGGACTTTCAGGGATAGGAAAACTGCCAAAACCCACCCAGGGCAGGGCACCTCCCCATGGAGACCCCACATTCCTCTGCCACACCACAGAGAGGAGCCCTTGCTGCCCCCAGCAATTTTCCAGTGGCAACAACTGTCATCAAGGTGGACTGCTACTACTAAATAACGTGTGGTGATTTTACAAGAAATTATAATAATCATAATAATTAAATGGGCACGTCTAATTTATCAGGGCCTCCCTGTTGCACAGGACCACGATGCAGGGGAGGGGTCAGACCAGAATAGGGAGGGAGGTGCAAACGGGAAGATTTGGCCCCAGCTCTGGGCTGAGGGACCAGTTCATACCCTGATGTCCCTGTTACCTGGTAAATGGGTCTGGCTGAGGTCCCCTGGTGTGGGGGCCATGGGGAAGGAGGACAGGCTAGGGGCTGGCAGGCTCTGCAGGGAGCAAACCTGGCTCGACTCCAGCTTGGGGTACCCTGGGGAGGGAGAGGAAACCCTCGGTTGTCACAGGCTGTCACCTGGATGTGCACGTGCCCCTGGGGGGTGGGACAATTCTGAGCTTGGCAGCAGCACCAGATAAACCAGCTGCACCCCACGGCACACAGATCCCCGATTTTGGGGAGGAGTTGTGGACCCTTTTACCTTTTGTGATCCCACAGTTCAGCTCCGCTGCTGACTTCCTGCCAAGGGGAGAGGCAAGATGGGGCAAGAAGTCCCAGCTACCCTGTGCCCATCACCCCCCATCTCCTCACACCCGTTGCATAAGCAGCTGCACCCCTTGGGATCTGGTGAGCAGCTGGATGAAGCTGCTGCAATTTGGGGAGGTGATGCTGAGTCCCCCAGGGCAAAGTAGGGGACAAGACAGGACCAACCTCTTCTTGTAGCAGAGGAAAGCCAGGAGCAGGAGGCAGGAGCAGAGGAGCACAAAGCCACCAATGAGCAGCATTGCCAACAATGTGGAGCCTGGGGAGGGAGGGTGGTGTCAGCCCCCTGGGTCCCCATCCCACCTCTTTGCACCCATGCATGCCAGGAGCCCACTTGGGATCACTAGAGGAAAATCAATGTGTTCCCACAGGGGGATGAAGCCCCAGTGGCACCTGAAACACCAAAAGACAATGCTGCACCCCAAGGACAGCCCCCCATGGCACCCACCTGCCTTCTCTGGGTCCAGAGCGATGCCAGAGATGGGGGTGCAGCTGGCTGGGCGGCTGGTGGGTTCAAGGACCTCCTTGGAGACACTGGGCACTATGGGACAGAGCAGCAATGGGGACTGTGATTGTGGGACCACCGCTGTGTGCTCAGGGAGGTGAAGGTCCCAGGAGGATGTTCTGGACATGGGAGTCTGAGCTCCTGTGGAGGGGCTTACCATTGGGACGGGGTGCGTGGACCCGTGCCAGCTGGCAGCCCACCAGGGCCACCTTCAGGGCCACACTCTGATGCCAACTCTGTGGTGTGACACGGATGTAGCGGGCGACAATGGGGGGGATAAAGGCATTGGAGACCTCCCCCTGGCTGTCAGCATTTCCTTCAAACACCTACCGGAGAGGGTGAAGATACACCAATGGCCATATATCCATGGGCAGGGAGTCTCAGCCCTGTGATGTTCTCCCCATGCCCACCTTGTCCTCCTGGCCACTACTGCCTCTGTAGGGTCTCCAATTCTTCCTGTCGCGGCTAGAGGAGACATGGTAGGACGTCACGTAGTAGTTGTGCTGCTCAGAGGAGCCCTTTGTGATGATGCCTATGAATGCAGGAGGGGGGTCCCTGCTGTCAGTCAGGGGTTGTGGGGCTGGGGAAGGGCAGCCCTCTACCCCACTGCCTTCTTCTCCCAGCTGGAATAATCCCCATCTCTGGGATACTCAAGACCCAGCTGGGAAAGGACTAGGAGGGCAGGACATGTCAACTGGCAGAGGGGGATCTTTCTGACCCTGGGAGGAGTTTTGGGTGGCAGATTCCAGTGTAGGACACTCTGGCCTGCCCCCAGGAACCAATAACCTCCAGCCCTGGCTGCCAGCCCTGCATTTCTCCCTCCTCCAGCCTCCGGCCAGACAATGTCCCTATTTTCATCGCTGTGGTTGCCAGCTGCTGGTGCACAAAGCCCCTGCTTTTAGCAGGCTCAGGCCGGACAAAAGATGCTTACTGGCACCAGATACAAGAGCATATTAACTTGTTCATCCCAGAAGTGACTGCAGATGAGGGGGGCAAAGGGACAAAAGGAGGACAGGAGCAGCTGGGGGGGCTCATGCACTCTGCATCCCAGTTTGTACCAGTAAAACCACAGCACAATGAACTACAGTGCATCCTGGGAGTTACGAGGGTGCAACTGCCCTGGCCAGTTTTGTGGGGATCAGTGACACTGGCACAGTGGGAGGACAGTGGTCAGGGTGGCATGGGGGGACACAGGCAGCTGTTGTCCCCCTCTGATGGCCAACTCTCACCTGTGACATTCCTTCGGGTGCCCAGATCCAGCTCCAGCCAGGCAGCCTTGGCGCCGGGTTCGGCTGCCCAGGAGTGGCCAGTGGTGCTGAGTGCTGCCCGTTCGGCCACCCAGGCTCGGTCCTGGCCCAGCATGTCCACCTCGTGCCACCAGGATGAGGCATTGAAAGCGACTATCTCCAGGACATCATCACAGGCTGGGGACAGGAGACAGCAGACTGGGAACCCAAAAACTCCAACCAGGCACATGGGGGTGGCACCAGGTCTGACAGCTAAAATCATGCCTTAATTTCAGGGGAAATAGGAAAAAAATACCTTTGTGGAATATGAGTCGCTTCTCGGACAGAGATCCCCTGTGTGGAAGAACGCAGGGGGAGCATCAGATGTGGTGAATAAACCCTGGGGTCTCTGAAACTGAGGGGTGGCAGTTTCCCAGTGTCAGCACAGGTGAGTCCTGCAGCTCCATGTGGGGTGCAGCCCCAGCCACTCCTCACCCACCTTTTGGAGCGGAGCCCGTTGGCAAAGGCTGACTCATAGAGCGTGATCCCCTTCTCCCGGGACAGGGTGACCTGCCCGCCCAGCTCATCTGCAATCACCCCAGCGTGCACGGCTGCCTTGCACAGCACCGATGTCTGCAGGGAGTGGGGAGTAAGGGCAGCCCCCCAGAGTTGGCCCAAGCACCCCGTGGGGCACCCCAAGGCCACACTCATCACCTCTGGGTTGCTGGGGGTGACAAGCAGTGGCCACACGTGCTGTGGGGACCATCCCTGGCAGGTGCACCATGGTGCCCACACTTACGTCCCGGTAGCCCTGGCTCGGGTTGCCCCAGATGTCCCCATGGATGTCCTTGCAGCCTGCAGGGCAGTACACACTGAAACACATGGTAAGGGGTAGGTGAGGGCTCCCTTCCATCCAAACCCCCTTTGCATACCCACTCTGCTCCCCATCCTACCAGAGGTGTACTTCAGGAGAGGGACAGGGATGAAACCAGGGCTGATTGGGACCACTGCGGCAGGAGCCACCAAAATGGGACCATTCCCCACTCACCTGATGTGCTCCTGGGTGTAGTGGGTGCCTCGAACCAGGCAGGAGACCAAGTCTGCAAGGAAGGGACACCCCAGGGTGAGGGTCCTGCCTGCCCCACAGCACACACCCACTTATGCCCCAGGGCATCCCATTCCCCTTCCCAATCGAATTCTGCTCCTCATCTGGGTTCTGCCCTTCATACTTCCATGTCTGGAGGGGCAGGAAGGGATGGCTCCCTGCAGCCATTGGCCCCATAATCTATGGTGCCTCTGGCACTGCCTGATATTGGGGTGCCACCTGACTTGAGGGTTCAAGGTTCTCAAAGGGGTCCCAGCTGGCTGTATGGCCTGGGGGCTCCCATGGAGAACATGGATGTTCAGGGAGCTCAGGGCAATGGGAGCTCATCCTGGGGTCAGCAAGGAGTTCCCTTCATGCCCCTGCATGGGCCAGGACACATCCCAGGGGTGTCTCTGTGTCCCAGAGCATGCTGCTCCCATACCTGGGTGCTGCGAGGTGGCATAGGACAGGAGGATGCCTCGTCCCGAGCGGTGGCTGCTGGTGTTGAACAGGACGGTCACAGTGCTGGAGTTTGTCACCAGGAGTGGAGCAGAAGGGATGGAGTTCCTACAGTAGGGCCCTGCCAGCAGGGATGGCACCATGGAGAGGATTTGGCATCCCTGAGGATGCACTTGGGCACCTGGACTCCAGGACTTCACCTCCCCTAGCTTAGTCCTTGCCAAGGCCAGGGGGCTCAGGCATTTGGACTCTGCTCAGGGTGGTCCCAGAGTTGTTTCACGTCCAGGGTGGCCTATCCTCAAGGTAGTCTGAGCACCAGGGTGCTGAAGGGTGGTCCCATGCAGCAAGGCCCCATGCCAGGCTGGTCCCATCCTGAGAATGGTCCCATGTTCCAGGATGGTCCTACACCCAAGGTGGTCCCATCCCAAGGCAACCTCATGACAGGGTGGTCCCAGCCCCACGGTGGTGCCATTGCCCTCACTGGGCACCTGCCACCACATCCCCCACTGCAGAGACTGGTATATGCAGCATTATCCCACAGGACCCCAAAATGGGAGCTGTGTCCTTGTCTCCTCCCATGTCCCCTTTCACAGGTGCTGCTGAAGCTGCTTCCTCAACTGTCTCCTCCCCCCATTTAACCCACATTAATTTGCAATTCCATCTCCCTGATTAAAACTTCAGCTTAGCAGGCAGGCAGATTCCTTAGGGACATCTCTTCTGTCCCAGCTAGGGACAGAAGGTGGATCCAATCCCTGAACTGCCACCACCCCCTGTCCCCCACATCGCTCTGCTCTGTATCATGCCCACCACTGGGACCTCTGGGTACCCAGAAATGTATTGAGAAAATGCCCCTGTTGTTCTGGGGACAGGGAACTGTGTCCCTGTGTTCCCCTGGGGCTGCCAGTGACACCTCCCCCCGTGCCTCAGTTTCCCTACCCTGACCCACACCCTCATCCTGCCTGGGTCATATTGAACCAGGAGGTCAATCCCAGGAAACATGGGACACGTGCACGTGGAGATGTCACATAAGTGACAGAACTGAAGTTTGCACAATATGCAGATGAGATGCAGAGGACCCACATGAAGATTTCCCTTCCACCTCTTGCCAGATGCCAGCACTGCCCTGGGTCAGTGGTGCCACCTCTGTATGGATCTCGGTGATACCCTGGGAGCTGGGAATCCCTTGGCTGCCACCCCCATGGGGACCCTGCCTGCCACACCCCAACGGAGTCAGGCCAGGGGCCAGACACCGGCTCTGAGTCAGCAGGACGGAACCCACAGCCTCCGCCTGCTCCAGCCGCTTCCTGAAAAACATCTGGGACTTCTCAAGGACCGGCGTCAGCCACGGGAGAGGGAGTGTAACCCAAGCTCTGTGTCATGCTGGCATAGCCCTGAGGCACCCAAAGGGGCTGCAGGTGCCTAGCCACCTCCCCCAGGCCCCCAATAATCTGGGGTCCCCCCCTCCCTTCCCACATTCCTGGGTCTCAGCCTGGAGCCAGGATGTCTCTTAGCTTTGGTCCCTGAGGCCACAGCAGAGGGGATGGGACCTTGCATGATGTCACCCTTCTGGGGACCAGCCCAGGAAGGGTGAAAGCCCTGAAGAACAGGGAAAACTCCCAGTCTCATGATCCAAGACGGCTCCTTTCCATCCCACATTTCCCATCGCATCTCCTATCCAGTCCCTGCCCCTCACCAGGGCTGCTCCTCCATCCCACCCCATCACTTGATGTTTTCCTCAGCGCTCGTCATGTTCCCAGTGCTGCCAAATCCCTCCAAGACCATTAAATCTGCCTGGGAAATTCCTGGGAAGCGTTTGGGCAGCAGCTGGGCCGACAAATTAATTATTCAGTGGCTGCATCTGGTCCCAGCTGGGCAGTTCCCCACCCAAGCCTGGCAATAATCATCTCCTTGGGTACCCACCTCCTCAGATATATCCCCATTTGCAAATATTACTCTCCTTTGACATCCTCCATCCATCCCCTCCATTTGGGTACCTCCACTTCTCAGGTATCCCCACCCTTGGATGTTTCTCTTCTTTGGATAACCCACTCATCAGATACTGGGTACCCCTCATCCTCCAATATTCCCCTCCTTGGATATCCCCTCCTCAAATACCCCCTTCCTTGGATACTACCCCAGTTGGTTACCCCCCTCCTTAGATATCCTCCCTCCCCATGATGAAATCAGCTAAAACCCCAGATTTTCCTGCTGTTCTCCCTATACACAACATTGTATCACCCCTGCCTCAGTTCTCCCAGGACTCCCCTTACCATAGGCAGTGCCAGTCTGGGTGTCAGTGAGCAGCAAGGAGCTGTGGGCACAGTGCTCCGAGGGCTCCAGATCCACATCCCCGAATGCCAGGAGTAGGGAGGTGCCCGCAGGGGCTTGGAGCCGCCAGCAGCACATGGTATGGTTGGGATATGTGCCTGGGTAGTTCTTGGAGCTCAGGGTGCCACTGTGGGGTGTCAGCAGCGTGTGGCCACAGCCATTTCCTGCAGAGACACCGGGGAGAGGGCTCAGACAGGCTGTTCCCTGCCTCAGTTTTCCCCCCTAGTAAGACCCCCCCCAGAACAACCCCATGGCACCTGCAGCCTCTTCAAATGTTTTCCTCATCCAAAGCATCATTTTCTGGTGGCTTTTCTGGATGCCACTGGTACTGGGAACTGTCCACAGCAGGATCCAGGGATGAAGCTACCATAGTTTCCCCCACAGCCACCCAGCACACCCCTCTACCTTCAGCTCCTCTACATCTCCCAGTCCAGGAGAACCCCAATTTGGAGGGATGTAAAAGGATTCAGGGAGAGAATATTGCCACTCCATGGCGCTGTACAGCACTGGGCAGCCCCCGGGACCCTCTGACTGCAGCCTTGACCTTGAGAATAACCTTGGGCAGCTGCATCCTCATTGTCTCCTTCCCAGGGTGATGCCAAACACCACCACAAAAGGGGCTTTTCTCTGGGCTCACTGCCTCTGGGCATGAGGGAATATCCTGGAAATAAGCAGAAAGCACCTGGCGTTGAGACCTGGCTGGAATTTCTGGGCAGGATTGGGGTGCAGGGAAAGGGGGTAGGCACCACTCAGCCCCATTGTGTGGGCCGGGTGTTTGTAGGAGTCCAGTGCTCAACACCTCCTCTCCACATCCCCCAAAAGCTGTTGCTCCTGCCAAGCATCATCCTGGCACAGCCAGACAGAAAAGAGATGGGTGGGCATAGATTTGCCCAGCCTTGGCTCCCCTCACTGTCGCTGGGAGACGACACAAAGTGCTAGAAAGGGAAAACCCTGCAGGGATAAAAAAAGGGGGGCTGGAGGTGAAAGCTGCCAGCATCCCCACAGAGCCCCCTCCTCCCCAGCCTGTGGGAAGGGCTGGCATCCAAACTGGGGGCTTATGCTGTGGGACTGGGAGAAATCACCAACTTTATCCCCTTCTAGGCAGCATTAGAGCAGAGCTGGAAAGGATCAGGCCCTCCAAGAGTAGGGGCTGGGGGGGGGGGGGGGCAGTGGGGACCCCAGGGCTGCCAGGACAATAGCTCCCAGAAGGGGTGCTCTGGTGGGGGAGAGAAATTTGGGGTCTTTAGGGGGAGTTTCTAGCACAGAAATTTGAAGCCATTGGGATCTACGTGGAAAACCCTCTATGGCCAGGACAGCTGGACACATGAGCCCAACTGTGGGGGTCTTGGATGGATCCTCCCCAGCTCCATATCCATAGTGATGGTACAGAGGAGCTGTGGGGACCCATTCCGGGAAAAACCCATCCAAGGAAAGGAAATCTTCGTTAAAAACATCATAGTGTCACCAGTGCATGCCGGGAGGGAATGCCAGAGATAAACTGAGAACTACAGACACTCCTGGGAATTTGGCTCCAAAGATGCTACCAAGGGGCCAGGAATAGCCAAGACAGAGCCACAGAGGACTTGCCCCCAGCCATGGAAACTTTACTCCCCTCCCAAAAAATGCAAAAACTGGATTTCTGGTGGGTGAGGGTGAATTCACGGCCAGACCCCGCTGGGGTCATTCCTGCCAGGGATTTGTTTGTTTTCTTAAAGGATGCAATAAAGACACAACAGGGCGATGCTCTGATAAAAGCCTGTCGTGCTGCCAGCCCCGGGAAAGCTCCCCCACGTCCACCAGTGGGTTTGGGATAAGGTGGAAACCCGTTGCATGATGTGCCCCAAATCACACTTGGGGGACGTAGCGGGATTCTGCCTCCAGTGATCCCAGCCTGTCCCCGTGCCTCAGTTTCCCCTCGGGGAGAATAATGCTTTGGATGCTGTGTCGTTTCCTCGCTCTTGGATGAATTAGGGACGAGGGAAACACGAACTTTGGGATCACGTTTGGGTGAATATTCCCTCAGGGTCGTCCTGGACCCCTCGGCTACAAATCCCCCCAGGAGCGACGCTGCCGGGCTCCGCGGCATCCCCGGGATGGAGCCCACTGCCCGGCTCTCCCGGTTCTGCATATAAACACCAGCGATCCTCTTAACCCGTGGATTAGGGGTTCCCTGCGAAAGCCCTGCAGGCGGGATGGAGACGAACGCGGTACTCTTGGGAACCCCGGGGTACTCGCCACCGGAGGCAGGGACAGAGAGAGCTGTAAGGGCTGCGGGGAAAATGGGGGGTGCAGGACCGGCGTGATGCGGGGGTGGTGGGGACAGGGACAGAGCTCGTCCCGTCCGGTACCGGAGCAGAGAGGAACTGGGGACTCCGTCCTGGACCAGTACCAGGACAGACGGACGGCGAGGACCCCATCCAGTCCGGTACCCGAACAGAGGGATGGCGGGGATCCCGTTTCGGATCGGTACTGGAGCAAAGGGATGGCAGGGACCCTGTCCCGGATCGGTAACGGGACAGAGGAATGGCAGAGATCCTGTTCCGGAAAGGAAGCGGAGCAGGCGAACCACGACGATCCTGTCCCGGTGTGATCCGGTCTGGACACAGCGGGGAACCGTTCCCGGTAGCCCATCCTGGTTCGATCCCGTTCCAGACACAGCGAAGAGCCCCTCCCGGCCCGTCCGGCCCCCCTTCCCAGTTCCCATCCCGCACCAAGTTCCAGTCCCATCCTGGCGAGGGAAGCAGAAGCTCCGGGCTGGTGGGAGTGCGGCTCCTAGTGCCGCGTCCCGGTGTGGGACGTCCCGCCGCCAGCGCTCCGCAATCAGCACTCACCGTCCTGTGCGCCGGCTGAGCGCAGCCCCAGAGGGCCGAGCAGGAGGCAGCGGCGGACCAGGACCAGCGCCAGCGCCCCCGAGGTCGCCCCGCTGCCCACCCGCATCATCATCATCATCACCACCATCATCATCATCATCCTCCGCCGCCGCTGCCCCGGCCCCGCCGCGGCTCCGCAGCGATGTCGCCCCGACCCCCCCCCGCATTGCAGCGCCCATTGGTTGTCGCCGTCCGACCCCGCATCACCATTGGTCTGCCTCGTTGTCAGTCGATCGGCCCGCGCGGCGGGGGCAGTGTGGAATTCGGCGGGCCGGCCTTGGGAGGTCCCGGTGGTCCGGCCGGGGCTGGCTTGGGGCGGGAGATACCCGGTAGCGCGTTCCACGACTCGCTTCTGAGACCAGGGGGGAGCGAACCCTGCCGTGACACCCCCACCAGCAACTCGTGGGCTGGCGAGTGAAGCCACGAAGGCGATACTGCCGGCGGCCACCAGGGAGCAGCACAGCGCCGCGTGCTTCACCGGTCGGCCCCTTTAAGGCAGGCGGTGGCCGGAAGTGCTGGCGGCCGAGGCCGCGGCGGGCACTGCGCATGCGTTGCTGCTGCCCGGCCCACCTTCCCCCCCCATCCCCCCGTTCCCCCGTCCCACAGCCCCCGGTCTCGGCCGCTCGCCGACGGTAAGGCCCAGCCGGCGCCGCGCTACGGGGGCCGGGAGGGACCATGCGCCGCGAAGGGGCGGGGCGGGAGGGGGCCTGGCCCCGCCGAGAGGGGAGGGAGGGGTCGCCGCCGTACGTGCCGGCGCCGCTGCCCCGAGGGCGGTCGACGCGCGCGCGCCGCTCGGGGGGGGGGGGTAGCGGGGGGGTAGCCAGCGCCGTGGGGAGGGCGGGGAGAGGCCGCGCCTCCTCGCGGGGGCGGGCCACCCTCCTCGGCCGCCGTGCGCGCCGCGGGGTGGCCGCGCGGATCCCAGCTCACGTGACCTCTCGACCCCAGCTCGGCGGAGGCGGCGACCCTCGGACCGCAGCCCGGAGAGCCCGCGGGGGCCGGGGGGGGTCCCCTGTGCAGCCCCCTCCCCCTCACTTAAGGCCTCGGCGCGATCGCCCCCGCGATTTGTCCGTGTCGTATTGACCCCCCCCCCTGCGCCAGATATCCTGGGGAAGCCCCGCCGTCTCTCGCGGGGTCCCGGGTGGGTCTGTCTTTCCCCTCGGAGCGGGATGTGGTGCGGGGACCCGCGGAAGTCCCACGCCTGGAGCCGGGTGGGCGCGTGGCCCCTGTGCCAGCGGCTCCCCAGGTTTGACCTGGTGTATCCCGACCAGGGCCACCCGCCAGGAGATCTTGTTATGAAAAGAAGCTGTGGCTGCCCCATCCCTGGAAGTGTCCAAGGCCAGGCTGCATGGGGCTTGGAGCACCCTGGTCCAGTGGAAAGTGTCCCTGCCTATGGCCGGGGGTACGACGAGATGAGTTTTCAGGATCCTTCTCACCTGAACCATTGCACGATTCTGAGATTGGCTTTCCCAGCAGCTGGTAGACCCCAGGCTTGCAGGGATGACTTCCAGCCCCACACTATAGCAAAACCACCTCTATGCCTTGTGCACAACCATAGGCACATCCCCTGGGAGTGCAGCTTCTCCAAGACCCTTGTCAGGTCCTCCTGCGCTAGCATCACACCTTGACACCAACTTCTACTGGGAAGGATCATCCACAGGCATGCTCCTGGTAGTGAGGTATCAGCGCATGCTGGGGTGGACCAGAGCATCCCACAAGGGTGGTTGGAAGCACTGCTGGCCAGGACCAGCAGGAGAAGCTTTGTGTTGGAAACACGTTCTTGCCAAAAGCCATCCATGTGGGTTTGTTCCTTGGTGCCAGGTTGGGGGGCTCAGAGCTGGAGAGAGCTGCTGGCTCAGGAAGTTATGAGTGGGATGACACTGGTGGGATCTGCCTCTGGGATCTGTTCTGAGCTCTCATGATCCACAGGGAGGAGAAAACCTCGCTGGGCTCATGTGAGAGATGGCGAATGCCGAGGTGAGCGTCCCTGTGGGTGATGTGGTGGTTGTACCAAGTGACGGGAATGAAGGGGAGAACCCGGAGGATACCAAAACCCAAGTGATTTTGCAGCTCCAGCCAGTGCAGCAAGGGTGAGTAGGATGGTACTGGTGTGACTGGGGGGTGCGAGGTGGGATTGGGGGAGCCCTGTGGGTTTTTGTGGTGTAGGGACGGAGTGTCACTGTGTTTTCCAGGTCTGCGTTGGTTTTGTGCCACGCAGGGGAGAGAGAAAATACAATAGATTAAATCTTTTTGTGTGTGTGGCTGTCACGGGGCCACCGAGGGCTGAAATTCTCCTGTGAAGCTGTGTTGATGCAGTGCTCCCTGATCGTGGGGGCAGTGTCCCAGTCCTTCTCTTCCTTCTCCAGTCCCAGGGTTGGTTTTTGTCACAGTGCAGCTGCTGGATGCGGTGGTCTGTGTGTTCAGACCTTCAGGTGCCTCTGTGCCAGCTCTCCCCTAAAATAATCCTCTTCTAAAATAAAGTGGGGCTGGGATGTGGAGGGGACTTTGTAGCTCCCTCGCAGCTGCTGCAGAGAGTAGCTTCATCTTCACTCTGGATCAATCAGGATGGAAAAAAAATGGCTCTAGTTTGATATTTGCAGGGCAGGGTGGCTGTGGGCCTGACAGTTACCTCCCTTTGTGGTCACCTGTGCTGGGTTGTCACACAGGGCTGGAATGGAAATCCTGGGACACATGGCTCTGCTTTCTGCTGTCGAGGGTGGCAGAAAGCAGACAAAAAGGCACAGGGAAGCCTGCAGAGCTGCCTCAGTGGCGTTGGCAGAGTGCAGGGTGGGATGACAGCACTGGGAATGCCTCTGCATGTGTCAGCCCTTGGGATTGCTAGTGTTTTGTTTTATTAGTGTTCGCAGAAAATTCCAGGTAATTGAAACTGTATCAGACAAAATTAATGTCCCTTGAGGACTGGCCAAAAGAAATTTACTGATTTTTTTTAACCCTGTGCTGTGAATTCTAATTTCCCGTGATTTATATAGTTTGTTTATGGATGGCCACTTTCACCACAGGATTTACCAAGAGGGCTCCGAGGCCAGCGCCGCTGTGGTGGCTGTGGAAACGCACACCATCCACAAGCTGGAAGAAGGGATTGGTGAGTTCCCACTTGGCATGGATGAATCCCCTCCTGTGCAGGGCTGGTGCCTCCAGTTTGCTGGGCTTCCTTCTGGCTCTGCCCCTGCAGATGCTGATTCCATGATATCCGTGATATGCATGGATATGGGTACAGGGGCTGGGCACATTCTGGAATAAGAATCTGCTGTTACTGCTTGGTCTCAAAGTAACAGAAGCAACATCCTGGCTCTCCTGCAATGAGTGATAAGTGCTCCCATGGGGTCCAGGGGAGCGAGGATGTCACCCTGGTGTGCAGACACTGGCAGCAGGAATGACAGTGATGAGGTGGGTGGCTGAAGCGTCAGGCTCTGGTTGTGAGGTCTTTGCTGAACCAACTGTCCGGTGGTTTGGATTGGACGTTCATAAGAACCGAGCAGGTTGGCTCCAAATGTTCTCTGCCATCCTGAGCAGTGTGGGGGAAAAGGATCCTGTCACCAGGTGCTATCACTAGATCTTGACTAGAGTTCTGGTTCCTGTGTGGGTATGAGTCTTTTGGCAGGATTAGCAGAAACTCTGCACATGAAGAGAATATCTTATCAGTAAATATCTGATATTGTTGCTAAAGAGATACCAGAGCTGCAAGAATCGGAGAGATATCTGTGCTTCAAATTTTAAACCATTTTGTTGCCACTTAGATTGTTCTCATTTACACCTCCCCCCTTAGAGATGTGTTGGATTTCTGATTTCATGTTTCCTTATAGATGAGCTTCATTTGGAGCATTGTTATACCAAAAAAGCAGATGCCAGTTGCTGTTAGAGTTAATCTGAACTAATTCTGAGAAGATGAAGAGAGGACTGATCCTGAACTGGGATCTGCCCTTTTTTTTTTGGTTTCCCAAGTGCAGGTCTCACAACCTATGAGCTTCCAGCTCCTGCCTTGTAGGATTGGAGCTTCTTGGGTGGAAAGTTTCATTTTGAGCTGTTCCTCCCTCAGACCCCAGCACCCTTGAAACGAGTGAGGAAATCGAGATTGCCTATCCCATCACCTGTGGGGAGAGCAAAGCCATCCTTCTCTGGAAGAAGTTTGTCTGTCCAGGAATTAATGTCAAGTGTGTGAAGGTAAGGGAGAAACTCACAGTGGATTCCTCCTCTGCTCTTCAGCTGTGCTATTGGCCTCCACAGGAATTCCTGGGAAGTTTTTGTGTCTCAACCTGAGTCCTTTGATTGTTGGTGCTAAAGTTGTTTTTTGATGGGGAGAAGCATGGAAAGAGTGTATTAAGGAGGGAAGGATATTACCCACTTTGTATTTCAGTTGTGTTGGCCCTTGAGGAGGGACTGAAGGCAGGCAGGAGATGTGTGTTGACATCTGGCAGAGCTTTGCCTCCTCCCTTTCCCTTGGTGTCCTGGTACTCCACTCCTGTCACTTCCCTGACAAGCAGGTTGCATTGAGAAGGGAAATCTTGGTGTTACCTCTTCCCACCTGGGAGCATAGCAGTGTGACAGCAAAGTCCCTTGTGCTTCTGCCCCTCAGCAGGAACTACTCAAGTCACTGGAGTAGGGCAGAACTGATGTGTCAGCTGGATGCTGCTGGGCCATTTGATGTAACAGAAACTTCCTGTAATGATCTCCAGAATGACTATACGTGTTCATAGGAGATGATTTGGTTCATATAAAGCCTTCAGGGCTGTTCTTGGTTAGGGCTGTGAATGCCTATGGTTGGCAGGGCATCTCTACAGACATGCTTCCTGGAGCTGTGAGCATTCCTGTGCCCAGGCAATCAAAGCTGGGGGGATCTGAGAAGCAGCTCCTCTCTGGGTGGAAGCGGGAGCTCAGGTGAGCTGTGTTGGATGTCCCAATCCTCCCAAGTGATATTACCCTGTTAGTTGAGCCTTTGCTTGTCTTGTTGCCAGTTCAATGACCAACTGATTAGCCCAAAGCACTTTGTTCACCTGGCTGGGAAGTCTACCCTGAAGGACTGGAAGAGAGCCATTCGCCTTGGAGGAATCATGCTAAGGTATTTGACCCTGTCCTGCTTCAGGGCTCCACCCCTGCAGCTGCAGGACCCCCAGCAGGCATTTTGTCTGCTTTGCAGTCCCCAGGAGGCCTCTTGGAGGCCCACAGTACCTGGCCAGCAGCCTGTAGAGATCCTGACCCCATGATGTGAGAGTCAGGATCCCTCACCCTGGATAGAAGTGTCATCGCCTGGGGAACCTGGGGTGGAACGGGACTGAAACTCTGTATATGTAGCTGGGGATCACTTGTGTTTGCCATTTGTAAGCCTTGCAGGAGATTTTTTGGGTGCAGAGTGGGCAAGAAGGGGATGTCCCTTTCTCTTTGCTTCCCATGGCCATAGCATTCCCAGGTGGAATTCCCATTTGTGTCTAGGCTGAGATTTGAGCTTAGCCTTATTCTATCCCCACTCCCTGCACAGGAAGATGATGGATTCAGGGCAGATTGACTTCTACCAACACGACAAAGTTTGCACCAACACCTGTCGAAGCACCAAGTTTGATCTCCTGATCAGCAGTGCAAGAGCACCAGTGCCAGGGCAGCAGAGCGTGGTGCAGACTCCAGCCTCAGCTGATGGTACGAAACCAGTTACCAGTGCCATGGGAACTTTCCTCTGATGCTCCTCTCCCTCCTACACAAGCTTTACACCTTCTCCCTGGGCACATCAGGGAAGTCGCACCAGGAGATTGCTCTAGCTTCTGGGAAGGAAAATGCTTCTCGTGTCTGTTTGGAGAAGTCTTGGCAGCATCTGTCAGGGAGCTCTGCTCTGCGGGACTGGGAAGGCTGGAAAACTGCTGGCATCAAGAAGCTGCTTTCCAGAGAGGCAGCCTTCATAGCCAGAAGGATTGAAAGCCTTGCAGGGATCAAACACCTGTGAGACCTCACACAGCATTTTCTGATAAATTTTCCATTTGGGAGTCTGTTTTAAAGGCATGAGTTGGTCTCAGGAGTGAATTTAGAAATGTTGTCCTCCTTCAGAACATCCATGTACAGGATGTGGTGGGTGGATGTGATTTGATTGTCATTCCAACTGCAAGTTCTCAGTGATCCTGTGCTCCAGAGTAGAAACTGATCTCTTTGCTGAGGTTAAGGGAGAAGACTATTCCCAACTGTACCATATCATTAAGCTGGATAGGTTACATTTCTCTGAGCCCCAGGGTGGATGACATGGCAGAGTTGTCCTTAGGGTAAGGAGAATCTCTTGGAAAGCACCGTAGCCAACTTACAGTGGCTGCATGTTGGTTTAGTCCCAAATTTGATCCAGAAACTTAAAATTGCATCAGATCAGTTTCTCTTCTGTAAACCAGCTGAGACCCCAGATCCATTTTGTGGGGGATTAGGGGTGCAGAGCTTCCTGTGAATGATACAAGGGGAGAAGGGTGGCTGGGCTGAGCCTTATTTGTTCCCTTCTTTATTCTGATCCCTTTCTGCTCCCTTGAGCCAGGACTCCACTGTGCAAGGCACATGGTTTTCCCTTCAGAAGTCCCAGTGCTTTTCACAGTCACAGTTACAATGAGAAGCACAAACCTGGCCCAAAGAGTGAAAGAGAGCCTGGGGAGAGCTGAGGGTTTGGGAAACAAAGCAGGGATTCAGGCTGTTGGACGGAGCTGATGGAGGCTTTCTGGCAGGGAGCATCACCCAGATAGCACTGTCGGAGGAGAGTATGGATGAGGGGATCGAGTGGAACTCGGCTCTGACAGCTGCTGTCACCATGGCCACTGAGGAAGGCATGAAAAAGGACACGGATGAGATCTCAGGTAAGTTCAGGCTGCTTGTTGGGTGTTTTCTTCCCCTCTCCTCCCCTGTTACATTTTGGAAACCCAAATCCTGCAAATAAGTAAATTTTGGGCAATGACAAAGCTGTCCCCCAGCCCCTTGGATCTCCAGCATTACCCAGGCATCTAGGCTTTCTACAAATGGAGCTCCTCAGCACTGTAGGACTTCGGCCCTGGCCTCGTGGCTGATGGATGATCCCTCAGATCAGATGTTACTGGTTACAGTGAGGAGCTTTTCTGTTTTATTCCAAGGATGTGAAACACATCTGCCAGCCTGGAGGCAGGCTGGAACCAACAAAGAGCAGAGTCGTGTTTGTTCCCTGTCAACTCTCTGCTCTGTCTCTCTCTGGCCTTGCATTCCCTTGTTGTATCAGTATGGAAGTTGAGCTAGAATTTCCTCAAATAATGATTTTAAGCTCTGCACCTTGCAAAAATGTGAAATGTTGCCTTGGAAGTCATGGACTTGCCTAAAAACCTGTTCCTGATTTGCTGCCTGAAGTCCATTTTGCTTGATTTTGGGTTGGTTATTTTTTTCACATGTCCTGTCCACCCCAGTAGCCAAATTACCTTGCAAAGGTAGTAACCTTGAAAAGATACACTTGCCTGAGAAGTTTAAGGTGGCCCTGTGGGAAAAATGCCAAATGCTTGCACATGTTGACTTCTTTTCCTCCTCTTTTGTGCCAGAGGACACACTGATGTTTTGGAAAGGAATAGCTGATGTGGGGCTGATGGAAGAGGTGGTGTGCAACATCCAGAAGGAGATAGAAGAAGTCCTAAGAGGTGTGCAGCAGCGGTTGGGTCAGTCTCCCTTCCAGATAACAGGTAGGTTGTGAGGAAGAAACTTCAAAAGGACAGTTGCGGGCGAAAAGAAAACAAACGACTGTGCTAAGGGTCCATTCCACCATGTGAAGCTGGTGAGTCAGGATGGGGAGCGAGTTCCCACTCATTTAGCTGAGTTGTGGGAGCACAGTCTGTGTTCTCAGCCTGCCCAGCTGTGAAGTACCTTTGCTTCAGAGCACAAGGACACAACATTCCATGCTGTTCCCTGAGCAAAGTGACCCTGGCAGCTTGCTGGGAACATCAGATGACTGCCCACAGCTCCCAGCCCTCATGGAAGCTTTCCCAGAGTCACTTATACTGGAGTTACTCAAACACTTCCCTGTCACACTGCAGGCTTAAACAGGTCCTGCCCCCTCACTTTTCATTCTGCTTTCATTGGTGCCAGAAAACCTGTTCTGGGGGCTGAACCAGAAACAATGAGGAAAATTACCTGGGTTAAAAATAATTCCCCTCCCCTTTTTAGGGTTATTTTTAACTTGGATCAGGCTCCCTAATCTGGTTTGACACATGCCCCTGTGAACACCTCTTGTGTTCATGCTCTTCCTGAAAGAATATCCATGTAGCCACAAACTTCATTTTACCCAGAGTATTTTTTTTTTTTTTAATTTTCTAATTTAACTTTGGACTGGCACATCTTTGAGTCTGGTAGGTGTCAGGTTTTGGGAACTGTGAGTGATTGAAGTCAGTGGATTTTATAGACATTTTGTACAGCTTTCAGTGGAGCTTGGCACATTAATGACACTGTCAGCAGCATGGGGTGATGATTTGTAGGTGGAGAGCTCATTTGTATTTCTGTGATAACAAATTGCACTTTAATTTGCAGAAGCTAGGAGGAGCTGCTTGAGTGCCACAACTCTGTCCAATTTGTTTTATCATGTGAATGGAATTATTTAATCCAGGGATGTCAGAAGATTGAGGGAGTTTGGTTTCCCTTTTTCAGCTAGCTCTTGTGAAAGAACAGAGAGAGTTTTAAAGAGCAGTAGAAAAATTTTGGTGAAACAGGAGCATCTTTTGAGTGCCCAAGTTGTAACATCCCTGTGCCCTTTCCTTGGAGATGCTGCAGTCCTGAACAATGTTGCCCATACATTTGGCTTAATGGACACAGTCAAGAAGGTACTGGACAACAGGAAAAACCAGACAGAGCAAGGAGAGGAGCAGTTTCTTTACACACTGGCAGGTAAAGTGCCTACTAACAGTTCACATCCTGCTGCTACTCTTGGGAATGGACATGACTTTCCTTCCACACAACCCCAATGAATTAGGGTTAGTGTTCAGTACAGGCTGCTCCAAAACAAGTGCATCCCAATCCAACCCTAACCCTTTTCTGTCCTAGGGCTTGCATAGAATTTCCTCTCTCCCCAGCCTCACAGAGAGCAGTTACTTGGGACATTGGACAGCCCAAAGTCTGTGCCCTTTGCTGCAGCTGGGGTGCTGTGGGCATGTGTCCAATTTCCCTCAGGATTTCAGGGATAGAACCTGCCAGCTCAGTGCTGTGCCATGGTCACCTGAGCCATGGACAGTGTTGTGCTGTACCCAAACTAATAAGCGTCTCTGAGTATAGGGTGCTGAGCTTCTCCTTGTCTTGGCTCTCAGGGCTATCTGCTTGTCTTGTGGTGCTATTGGGCATCCTGCTCACTTCCCCTGAGGTGAAGCCACTGACTGACCTGGGATCCCCAGAACTGCTCACTGGATGTGCCTTCCTCCTCACCACATCCTGTAGGATCTGTTGTTATCTGAGATGTCCTAGTCCCCTACTGCCCTGGATAAATTAGGTCATTGTGCTACTTCTGGCACACAGTGTTCCCACTGACAAGGGTTGAGGGGAATGTTTCATTCACCCAGGCATCCTGCTGGCTGTCCCCAGTGTAGGTGCTTGGCTCCTGGGGAGGTGACCCAGCCAAGCTCAAGAAGCAATTCCAACTGCTGGGGGGGTTTATCCACTCTCCCTTGCAGGTGGGTTTAGCTTTGTGGGGAGCAGAAATGTCCATCTCCTTGTCAGTAGCAGTTGCCAACAAGTATGGAATATTACCTGTGTCTTCCCCAGGTGCTGGCAGCTGGAACATTGACCAGGTTTATGTGGGTGGCAGGAGAACCTACCCTTTTCCTTCGGTGCCATTTGATCTCAAGGGAGAAGCCAAGATCAGGCTCACTGGGTGGTTGGGTGACTTCCTGTCACAAACCTGGGAATGATGGTTCTGGAGCCCCAGGAGCTCCTACTTAACCTGGTGTGATGTGTTGCTCAACCATTACCTTTGCAGACCTGGAGCGCCGGCTGGAAGAACAGAAGAAACTTGCCAGGGACCAGAAGGCCAAGTCCCAAACCATCCAGAATGTGGTGCTGATGCCCATGAGCGCTCCCAAGCCTCCCAAGAGACCCCGTCTGCAGCGCCCAGCCTCTGCCACCATCCTGAGCCCCTCCACCCCCATCCAGCAGCCTCAGTTCACTGTCATCTCCCCCATTGCCATCGCACCTGTTGGACAACAGTTCTCTGTGGGCAACATCCCAGTGGCAACCCTCAACCAAGGCTCCAGCCCGGTGACTGTTCATACCTTGCCGTCTGGCTCCCAGCTCTTTCGATATGCCACTGTGGTTTCATCCTCCAAGACCAATTCTTCGGACACCGTCACCCTCCACCCGTCCTCCAGCCTGGCACTGCTGAGCTCAGCAGCCATGCAGGACAGTGGGGCCCTGGCCAATGTGGCAGCCATGGTCAATCCCGTGGAACTGGTGGCCATGGAGTCTGGCATCACTTCCACCATCCAAGCTGTGGAAGGCACCTCGGATGATGGCCAGACCATCATAGAGATTGACCCAGCGCCAGATCCTGAGGCGGACACCAATGAATCAGAGGGCAAAGCTGTGATCCTGGAGACAGAGCTGAGGACTGAGGAGAAGGTGGTGGGAGATGTAGAAGACCATCAGCACCAGGTCCATAATGTGGAGATTGTGGTCTTGGAAGACTAGTGGGGAAGGCACACATCAGTTAGGGGAAGAGTTGGGAATTTGTTTTATTTCAGGCTTTTTTGTTAAGCATCTTTTCCAGTCACCCCATTTGTTAACATGGATATTTTCATTGTACTGTATATATATATATGTATATATACATATATATATGTGTGTGTATGTGTAAAATGTTGTTTTTTAAAACAAAGCTGACAATACACGTGAGACATCGACAAGGCTCTGTCTCCGTGGAGCACTGAACAACACCACCTGTGGCAGGGTCAAGGAGAGACTGGATCTTTGCTGGACAACCCAACCCGGAGGATATAGCCATGCCTCGGTGCTTCTGCTCCAGGGCTGCCCTGGCCCAGAGACTTTATTTGAGAGATAATAACGCTTGCGTGTGGATGTGGCTATGAAAAGGGGTGACAGATTTGGGGTGGAACAGGTACCTCATTTGTATTTTTATTTTACCCAGGGAAGGGAATTCTGTCAGACCCTTCACTGTCACCTCAAATGGGATTTTCTATTATTTTTCTTGCTTTGGGGAGGCCAGCAGTACAATGAATTTACTGTCCGTGTTCTTCTCCTCCACCCAAACTGTTTTTATATCTATTTTTTGTATTTGTTTGCTCTCTCCCTTCCCTTGTCCAGGTTTCTCAGCTGCAAAGCCCTGGGACGTTTTCTCAGGGTCCCTGTATCCCTATCCCTCCTCTTCCCATGGCACTTTTCCCACATCCCTTTCCCTGCCTGGCAAGGCTGGGTGCTGCAAACACCGCTTGAAGACTCCGAGATCACTTCAGCCTTTTGTATAAGGCAAAAAATATCAACTCAAGCTCAAACCCAGATCCTTCCCCTTGGCTGCTCAGTGCCGCAGGGACCTTTCAGGGTGTACAAAGCATGTTGTGCTGTTGCTTTCCGGGAGAGCCAGATTTTGGATTGGGACAGCTTCTGTTTACACTGTGTGCTGAGGCTGCTCCATGCTTGTCGCTACTCGTTTGGTGGTTTTATTTTTGTATTATTTCTTCTTCTGTCTTCCTATAATCTCTTGGCAGGGTTAGAACTGGCACGTTGCTGAAATACTGTGCACCCCGCTGTTTTCCCTCTTTCCCTCATCTTTTTTGGTGGTTGGAGATGCATTTGGGGTTTGCCACACTGGGAAAATGGAAGGGGGGGAAGCACCGGGTGGCTTTAGAGCCACGGAGGTTTGGGAGGGCTGGGAGGGTGGGAGCTGCTTGGCTGGAAATATTAAGCAAAACAACAGCAAAGAAAACACCTGGGGAGGGTGAGGGAGGGTAGGAAGATGTGTTTGGCTATTTTTTTGCATTAAAAGGAAAAGTGGAATTAAGCTCCAATGGAATTTTTTCATTGGAGAGGTGAAAGGCTGTGCCTCCAAAGCCCTGGGGACAGCAGGGGATGGACAGAGATTCCTGAATCCCAATTTGTGAGGGGTGGTTGCTGCTGCTCTGATCTTGGCCCCTGGGAAGTGTTTCCTGGCTTGGGGTGGAGGTGGAAACAGCTCCCATGCTCAGCCTGGAGAAGTGAAGGATCCAGAGAGACCTCAGAGGCCTTTCCAATGCCTAAAGGGGCTCCGGGAGAGCTGGAGAGGAACTTTGGAAAAGGGCCTGGAGGAGCAGGTCAAGGAGGAATTGCTTCCCCACTGCCAGAGGACAGAGAATTGTTCCCTGTGAGGGTGGGAAGACCCTGGCAGAGGTTGCCCAGAGAAGCTGTGGCTACCCTGTCCGTGGAAGTGTCCAAGGCCAGGTTGGACAGGGCCTGGAGCAGCCTGGGATAGTGGGAGGTGTCCTACCCATGGCAGGGAGTAGAATAAGGTGAGCTTTCAGCTCTCTCCCAACCCAAACCAGTCTGGGATTCTGTGGTTTTGGATCAGGGATCTACCTCCTTCTATATGCAGCTACCTTCCCTCCATTCTCCTCTGGTTTGCTTCCTTGCTTCCCTTGATTGAAGGGGAATGGGGACCTTTAGGGGACTCCCTTCCCCAATCCAGGCATACAGCAGTTCGTGTCAGGTCCCTGTTGGAGCTGTTCCCGTCTCTTGGCCGGGAAGAGGGGGTGAATCTGGGCTCCCTGTTCACTGTACACCCAACCAACACCAGGTAGCCCCCTTGACCTGGGTCGGGGTCCCATAGGACTGTGATGTCCCCTGAGTCCTCTGCACCCTGGGGTGCTGGACTGGGCACAGGAGGAGATAAAATGTCGTGGCGCGACAGGATGAGGTTGGGCTGAGCCCGCAACCGGGTCCTGAATTTGGCATTTTTTGTCTTAAAACCTCAGTGGGGCCGCCTGGCCCTTTAAGAGATCTCCCACTTCCAGCCGAACGGGGGCGCTGCTTCCCCCGGCTCCGGTCCTCCGCCGTCCCGGCATGCACTGCGCCCCCTTTCATTTCCCGCCATTGTGCCTGGGCGCGCGCGGTGCCGCGTGACCGGGCGGGGGGAGCTCCAGGCGGCGGGCCCGGGCCATAGAGACGCGCGGCCGGGGGGTGGGGTGGGGATGGTGGCATAGAGCGTTCCCCCGCCCCGCTCCGCCGGCGGCCGCCCCGAGTCCGCCAGGGCTACTGTCTGGCCCGGACAACGCGCCGCCGCCTCCCGCCCCGCCCCGCCCCGCCTGCAGCCCCGCCGCGGAGCCATGTCGGCTAGCAGCCTCCTGGAGCAGGTAGGAGTCCCCCGCGCCGATACCGGGACGGCCCTGCCGGGCGAGGCCGCGGCTCTGGGCCTAACGAAGGTTGCGCCCCGGGTCGGGCCGGGCGGCGGCTGCAGCCTTACTCCTCTCCCGTCGCTGAGCTACGCTCCATTGTGATGCGGCCGGGCCGGGCCTGTCCCCGTAGGGCTCGACCCCGCCGGGCCGGATCTCTCCCCTCGCCGGGCCAGGTCTGTCCGTGCCGGGCCTTGGCTTCCCCAACCGCAACGGGTCTGTTTACCACGCTGGCTCTGTCCCCCCCCCGTCACCGGCCCGGGCCTGAGTCCCCACCCGAGGCGCGTCTGTCCCTCTGACTCACCGGTTTCCCTCTTTTTCTCCCCACGTCGCCGCTGTCGCGCCAGAGACCCAAAGGCCAAGGCAACAAAGGTGAGATCCCGGGGGGCCGGGCGGGCCCGCCTGGGAGCGGGAGGATCCCGCCGCCGGGAGAGGGAGGGTCTCCCTAAAACCTGCCGGGAGGGACATAAACCCTGCGACTGGGCCTGGCTACTGGGCTGGGGATAGTTTGCAGGTGATGCCTGTGCGGTGGGGATGTGTCTGTGTGCCGTGGGCTAAGTGTTAGAATTGGCAGAAATTCGTTATAGTCTAGGGTTTGGCTTTAAATACTTTAACCTGATAATAATGGGAGCTTATTACATAGGTTTTTCTAACGTGACACGTCTCTTCTCAGTGCAAAACGGCTCTTTGCACCAGAAGGATGGGTTGAATGATGATGACTTTGAGCCCTACCTGAGTCCCCAGGCCCGCCCGGTGAGTACCTGCTGCAGGCAGGAACACCAAGAGCAGCAGGGTTTCCTGCTGCTCCAAGTGTGTGGCCTCCTTGTATGTTCCACATCTCCACTGGTTGTATTTTGAAGTTTGCCAGCTGCCTTAAGTTACGTTCTATCCTACACCTGTATTTCTGCCGGTAGAAAGCATTGACTACCCTTAGGTTGTGGTAGGTGAGGAAGGAAGGTTTTAAGGCTGTGAGAACTTCCTAGAGTTGTTATCCAGTTCTTTGGTTTTTTTAAAATGTGACTGTCTCAAAGTCACCATTTCTTCTCTTTCGGTTTTAGTGTTGCGCCTGTGTTAGTTTCACGAGAGAGATACACTGAGTTGGGTTGTGAAGTTGCTTCACATGAGGCTGCTGCACTTTCGGAGGATCAGATCAGCCTTCTTACCTCTACACCACGTCAACTGATGATGCCTGTCAGGGGGATTTCTCTGTTTTTCACAAAAAAAACCAAAAACAGCTCCAGAGCCCTCATGTGATACTAGTGTTGAGACTTTCTGAGAACTTTGGTTCCAAGTTGAGACAGAGAGTTCTGGAATTTTGTGACCAGATCCTGGAAGTCAAACTTACAGCTACTTTTCCTCTTCACTTTCTCTTAGAGTAACACCACTGTTAACTGCTATTTGTTTGTTTTCCTTAATGAGCTGCAGGGGAGTGACACAGAACAGATGAAGTTGAGCTGATTAGATGTACAAGTGAGTGCTACAGATAAACATCTGTAATAGCACAAGAGCAGCCAGTTTATTCCCTTGGCTTCTATTTCCAGTTGCGATCAATGAAAATAAGCTGGTCTGGTTTCTCCTTGCTGTATTTTTCTATATTTTTACTAGTCAGTACATTATTTTTTTCATGTAAATGTGATGCATGTTTTTTTGAAACACAGGAGCACATTTCTGTCTCAGTTAAATTTTCACCAAGTACTTTCCTAGTTTGTGCTAAAGATCTGAGGATATGTATTCTTTGTCTGTCAGCTGTTCATAATCTTCAGAATTCAGCCTGTCCATCAAGACAACTCATTGCATTCAGCCCTCTGAAAAGTTACAAGCCTAAATTCAGCCTTCATAGGGTGAGAGAATATTATTGCTTTCTCAAGTCTGGAATAAAAGCAGCTGCTTTCCTAGTAGCTGTCATTTAATGCTGTTTTATTCTATCTCAGCTGTCAACGTCCCTAATTCCCACCTTCTTTCTGAATATGGATGTATTTCCTACAAACTGCAGTTTATTTAAGTTTCCTAAAGACAATTAGGGTTACTATTATTTTGAAGCAACACGGTATTTTACTCTGTTTTACATGTTTTGGTGAAGTATTTCTGTATCTTTAATTTTTGTCGGTGTGTTTCAGGCTGGTAAAAATCAATTTTAAAAAGAAAGAAATGATTGGATGTGCCCCAGGAGGTAGAAACTGAGCTGGAGCAAGGTGAAACCACCAAGTTAACTTTGAGTGGAACCTTTGAGTGACTCTCGGTTCCTTGTTGTGCTGTGTTGTTGGTCTGTATTCTATAAAATAGAGTCCAAAACCTCCAGAGCTTGGTCTGGACGGAGGCAAAAATACACAGGTATCCAAGGGTGCACCTCTTTGCTGGAGATGGAAAAGGGAGTTAGAGAAAGTGTTCTGAATAATTGAATTAAATGAGTTTTGGAGTTGCTTCGTGAGCTCTCCACACACCTGTGAGGTACCCATGTTGCAAAGTTTCACTGCTCCTTATTCCCTACCTGCTCATTCAGGTATGACTGTTGTCAGTTCCAATGAGGTTACTGTGTATTTTGAAGCTCGGATACACAGTAAATGATTTTTCAGCCCTTTAAAAATTAAAAGCTCCAACAGCAGGGCTCACTCAGAACCCCGGTTCCGGTCTGGAGTGAAGTGGAACAGTGAATTTGAGGAAATAACTTCATGAAGAGTCTTAGTCACAGAGAGAATGAGAAGCTGGTGGAAATTTATTTGCATGGTAATCAGCAAGTGTGTCAGTTTCGCGAGGGCAGGGGAGCAGAGCGAGATACTGTGTTTGATAACAAAGCAGTATTGGGGACTTTCAGGTGGAGAACAGCAGTGGCTGTGTCCCAAATCTGCTCTGAGCTGCCTGTGCTCAACTCTTGAACTGCTCTGCTCCCTCCTTACTGCCTGTATGTAGCTACTTAGTACTTCACAGGTCATAGCTTAATGTGTTAGATATCTCAGAGTTTAACTTAATTGACAAGTGGGAAAATACTTTGAGGTGACAAGAGGAAAGATTTTTATTTGATGTACTTATGTGCTTCGAGTGCTCCTGTGGAGAGAAAATGGCTCTGCCTCAGGTTTAGGGATGGTCTGGCACGTTCCTGTTTCTTTAAAACTGAGCTCAGGAGAGAAAATGTTACCCTTATCATTGAGGCTATTAACTTATGGAGTGACTTTGCTGGCTCAAAATAATAATAGGAAATTCTAAGTTCTTTAATTTGTCTTAAACTTTGGACATACTGAGTCCTGAGTGTAGTAGGATTGAGTTCTTCAGTTAGTAAAACCCCTGAATGAGAGTTTTTTTTACTCATTTGCTTTTGGGAGACCTTTGTGAAAACAAAGATTGAAGAGAGCATCTCTGAGTTTTCAGGCAGTACCACAGCCCTGAACACGATGTTAAATAATTCCAATTAATTCCTGGAACAAATTAAAGTTGAGGCTTGGTTAGCCCCAAACCTGTTGCTCTCCTGTAACTAGAAGGTAGAGTGGCAAACCAACTATTTCTGGAGGGTGCCAGAGCCGTCCTGAAAGACTCCCTGGATTTCAGCCTGTCATGAAGTCCTCTGGGAGCTGTGCTTGGCATGTGAATACAAGATTCAATGAGAAACAAGAGCAGAACCTGCTGCAAGCCGAGCTTTTAGCTGGGAGCTGAACATGCCTTTGATCTCATCTGCACTGGGATGGTGTGTTAGGGGCTGGGCAGCACCAGGCTGCTGCTCACAGGTTTGAATTACTCAGGATGATGTCCATTAGCAGGACTGAAACCATTCCCCTGAGAGGACCTGGGTTTGAGTGGGAAATGACAGATGTTTTTCATGTAAGCAAACCTTGGGGATGTCTGAAACTTCCCTTATTGTCAAATTAGACATTTGTTTTCTGTAA
The DNA here is from genome assembly GCF_049639895.1 of Pseudopodoces humilis. Classification (NCBI taxonomy): domain Eukaryota; kingdom Metazoa; phylum Chordata; class Aves; order Passeriformes; family Paridae; genus Pseudopodoces; species Pseudopodoces humilis. The sequence continues at coordinate 17,830 of NC_142226.1, read as the reverse complement.
CCTAAAGGCTACCTGGATGTTAAAAGAGAGATCAAGGCATGGAGCTGTTGTTTGTTTTTTTTTTTCTCTCTGGATTTGAAACCTGCCGGTGCTGTCACTGTGCTGTAAAAGGCTTCTATTGATTACTTCCCATTTTCAAGTAGTTTTCAGTGTGGGCCAACAGCACTGCAGACATTCATGTTTTGAGGAATAGGCCCTAAATCCCTGTTAGTTTCCATTTTCTTGGAATAGTGTGAAGTGTGGAACTTTGAATTGTAGGAATAAAGCTGTTTTCATGGCTAGTAAGTTTAAGGAAAACAGATAAGGACACTTGTGATTTTTGCAGTGTGTTTCCACTGGATCCTTTTCTTTCTTATTCCCCTTCTCTCTGCATTCTTTCCCCAAATCCTCCCTGGACCACCCTAGAAAGGATATGTTACACAGGCAGGAATAATCCTTGTTGGAATTACCTACTAGTAGAAGATGATATTTGGATGCAAGATACTGGATTTTAAAGCCTGAGCAGAAGCCCTTGGGCTTCCCAGTGTCCAATCCCACACCATGTGTCAGGAACACCACACACTCCCCTCTTGGCATGGGAAGTTACGTCTGTAATCTTTCTTAGCCTTTGTCTTTAACCTCTCCGGCAATGGAACAGATTTTAGAGCCCTTGTAACAAAGGAGTTCAAGGCTGGGCCTGTTTTATCTGCCCAGCCTTATGGTAGGGAGGAGTGGGGAATGGAAAGTCTAAGCTGCCTTTATTCCTGGTCCCTTAAAATTGGTCCAGCTCCTCCTAACTATTCAGTGCTTATGTTTTTGTGGTTTTCTTTCAGAATAATGCATACACTGCAATGTCTGATTCCTACTTACCAAGCTACTTCAGTCCCTCCATTGGATTCTCCTACTCCTTAGGTGAAGCTGCCTGGTCCACAGGGGGAGACCCCCCCATGCCCTACCTGACGTCATATGGACAGCTGAGCAATGGGGAACCTCACTTCCTCCCTGATGCCATGTTTGGGCAGCCAGGGGCCCTTGGCAGCACTCCATTCCTCGGGCAGCACGGTTTTAACTTCTTTCCAAGCGGGATTGACTTTTCGGCTTGGGGGAATAACAGTTCTCAGGGACAATCCACTCAAAGCTCTGGTTACAGCAGCAACTACGCCTACGCTCCCAGCTCCCTAGGAGGGGCCATGATCGATGGGCAGTCGGCCTTTGCCAGCGAGACTCTGAACAAGGCTCCTGGCATGAACACCATTGATCAGGGCATGGCAGCCCTCAAGCTGGGCAGCACAGACCTGGTGAGCAGTGTCCCAAAAGTTGTCGGCTCAGCCGTGGGGAGTGGATCTATCACCAGTAATATCGTGACGTCGAACAGTTTGCCTCCTGCAACAATTGCACCACCAAAGCCGACTTCGTGGGCTGACATTGCCAGCAAACCCGCCAAGCAGCAGCCCAAGCTGAAGACCAAGAATGGCATTGCAGGGTCAAGTCTTCCGCCGCCTCCCATAAAACATAACATGGATATCGGGACTTGGGATAACAAAGGTCCAATGGTAAAAGCGCCGTCACAGGCCTTGGTCCAGAATCTTGCTCAGCAGCCAGCGCAGGTGTCTCCACAGCCCATGGGCCAGCAGATCAATAGTAGCCCACCGGTGACCCAGGCTGCGGGTGGGCAGCAGCCGCAGGCGCTTCCACCGCCAGCCCCGCTGCCTGTGCCACCAGCACAGCCCACCCGCTGGGTTGCCCCTCGGAATCGTGGCAATGGCTTCAGCCAGAACGGAGCGGACGGTAACGGAGTGGGACAAGCTCAGGCCAGTTCTGGTTCTCCTTCAGAGCCACACCCAGTCTTGGAGAAGTTGAGATCTGTCAACAACTACAACCCCAAGGATTTTGACTGGAACCCAAAGCATGGACGAGTTTTCATCATTAAGAGTTACTCTGAGGACGATATCCACCGTTCCATTAAATACAACATCTGGTGTAGTACGGAGCATGGCAACAAGAGACTGGATGCAGCCTATCGCTCCACGAATGGGAAGGGCCCCGTATACTTACTGTTCAGTGTCAATGGTAGTGGTCACTTCTGCGGCGTAGCAGAAATGAAATCTGCTGTGGACTATAACACCTGTGCAGGGGTGTGGTCCCAGGACAAATGGAAGGGACGTTTTGATGTCAGGTGGATTTTTGTGAAGGACGTTCCCAACAGCCAGCTGCGACACATCCGCCTAGAGAACAACGAGAATAAACCAGTGACCAACTCCAGGGACACTCAGGAGGTGCCTCTGGAAAAGGCTAAGCAGGTGTTGAAAATCATTGCCACCTACAAGCACACCACCTCCATCTTTGATGACTTCTCACACTATGAGAAACGCCAAGAGGAGGAGGAAAATGTTAAAAAGGTAACATGTTTGTGTGTTTTAGTTCTGCGAGGCAAGAGGTAGTGGGGGCTGCCTTGCACTGGACAAACTCTGGGGTGTGAAAGGGTGGACTTGTGGGCATTAGCCTGCCTTTGGCTATCTGTTTTCTCCTATCTGGAACCCACACCCATATAGTAGTCCTTCCTTGGGTGGGAGTATGTCCAGAGAAGCCATCAAGGTGGTTAGAGGGATGGAGCACCTCTCCTGTGAGGAAAGGATGAGAGAATTGGGATTGTTCAGCCAGGAGAAGAGAAGGCTTTGAGGTGACTTAGTTATGGCTGCCTAGTGCCTGACAGGAGCCAGCAAGTAAGATGGAGGGAGACTATTTACAAGGGCCTGGAGACACAGGACAAGGGGGAATGGCTTTAAATGGAGAGAATAGGTTGCTTGGATTGGATATTAGGAAAAAATGTTCCCTGTGAGGGTGGTGAGGCCCTGGCACAGGTTACCTAGAGAATTTGTGGCTTCCCCATCCTTGGAAGTGTCCAAAGCCAGGTTGGATGGAGCTTGGAGCTGCCTGGGCTAGCAGAAGGTGTCCCTGCCCGTGGCAGGGAGTTAGAATTAGAAGATCTTTAACATCCCTTCCAATCCAAACCACTCTATAATTCTATGAAATGAATGCCAGCACTTGGCAGAGCAGGGTGAGGAGCCTTACACAGGCCCTGCCCGTGATTGACTGTGTGTTGGTTATGCTGAATCTCAGCCTTTGCTGAGTGTTCTGATGTAAACAAAATAAATTTCTGTGCCATTACCAGCTCCTGAATCAGAGCAGTTTGAAGTCAGAGACCAGCAGGGGGCATTTGGGAAGGTGTTAGAAACCAGAGCTGGGTTATTAGAACGGCTGCTAATCTACCCCCTGGCCACAGTGGGGTCAGCATGACAGATGTCTTCCTCCACTTGTAAAACCTCCAGGAACAGGAGCAGTTCCTGTCCCTCCCCAGGCAATCTATGCCTCTCCTTAATTATCCTTCCTGTAAGGAGGCTTTATCTAATGCCCAGCCTAAATCTCCCTCACTGCAATTGAAGTCCATGACTGCTTGTCCTGTGGACGTGGTCGTTGCTCTGTTTGGGGCCACGGTGGGCTGTCACCTTCATTGCACTGCCAGCAGTGTGGCGCATGAGCTGAGCTCACAACTTGCCTTGCAGCTGCTCTCAAATCCTCCTGTCATCATCTACTCCTTAACGATGCATTAATTGAAAATCCTGCTCCAAATTCAGGAATCAGTGGGCTTTGAATCTTACTTGGCTTCAGCTGTAGTAAAGTCACCTGGGGCTGCCCTTACCCTCAGTGTGGGTCTGGCTTATGTTTGATCAAAATGATAATTCTAAAAATCAGCATTAGCACAGCTGTCTGGGAGTTTGCCAAGTTTCCTGATAATCTCTAGTTTAAGCAATGGGGAATTTTTCACCCAAGACTTGAAGAGCAGAATCAGGAGCTGCAGCTCATCACTGTGACAGTGAATGCAGTTTTTAATTTTTTATATATATTTTACATGGAGTATCATATAAATAATAACACTTAGGTACAAAGGTGGTCACTTGCAGTGCTTGGAGAAAGTCTATAAGGGAGGAATAATAAATGGAAAGGTGTGAAGGTGTAAACTGGTATTTTGTGAGGACCTGATTGTTTGTTTTGTGTCATTTCACCTCCTACAATAGTTTCACTTGCTATCCAGCCTTTATCTTCCCTGTGAGGGTGGTGAGGCTCTGTCACAGGTTGGCCCAGAGAAGCTGTGGCTGCCCCTTTTATGGAAGTGTTCAAGGCCAGGTTGGATGGGGCTTGGAGCAGCCTCATCTAGTGGAAGATGTTCCTGCCCATGGCAGGGAGTGGAGCAGGATTTTCTGTAAGGTGCTTTCCAACCTAAATCATTATGGGATTCGGTGATACCCTCCAGACCTGACTTCAGGGAGCAACAGTTACCATTGTTAGAGTCAGAGCTTAGTACGGTGGGAGAATGCAGGGGAAGGGGAAAAATGTTCCTTAAGGACAGGTGATGGACAGACGGACTGAAAGAAAGAGTTGATATGAAGTACGGGAAAGCAGAAGGAAGAGGATAAGAGAGGAGAAGGCTTTGGGAAAAGCAGACAGAATGATGGGCTCTTCTGGAAAGCTGCTGTGTTTGCTGTGTAAAGTCTGAAAATCAGGAATATACTAGAAATGAGGCCTAGCAGTTTTCTTAAAGCTGTAAAGCGTGTATTCATCATCCCAGTTGCATTTTAAAGTCTCCTCCCCTTGTTTGCTTCTTTAGACTTGCTCCTATGGAGAGTTGAAAGCAGCGATAATCTGAGCGCCAGCACTTCTTTTCTGAACCGTGTTCTAGTGGATGCAGCAGCAGTTGATTAGGAAAGTGCTCTTTCCCTCCAATGGAACTTAGTCATAGGTCTTTGGAATTCACAGAGAAGGGAGTTGTGTAAACACAGTCAGTGTTTGCTCTTTTCTATTTACTCACCCTGTGTTTCATGCTCTGGGCCCCTGTAACATCCGGCACGGAGGATGTGACTCTCTGGCCCTTGGTCATTCTTACAGCAACAGTTTGACCTCCTCCATCACTCACTGACACAACCTGGAATGTAGATAAGGTTTCTTTAACTTCTCTTTCATGGTTTCATTGGGGACCAGTTATTTTTTGCTGAAGGAGAGTTTTCTTTCCTTGAAGTGATTCCTACCATGGGACTAGAAGTGCCAAAAAGCCCAAACTGTGCTCTAACTGCTTGAAGCATCTCAAGTAATTGCCTGAATTCAAAAAATAAATGAGGAATCAGAGTTGAAGCACGGGAAAGTTAAAATGCTGCTCTGTCAGCAGCTCCCTGCTTTTTGTGCTACTTTGTGCTGGGGAAATCCCATTGCTCCCAGCTCTTTTATCTCTCCCACAGTGTGAGGTGTTGATGCTCTGCAGTTGTGTTCCCTGAAGCTTAAATGTTTCAAGGTTTGGCACGTTTCAGCTTCTCCTGAGCTGAAATTGTTTCACTCGGCAGATAGATTCCTGCTTGCTGCCTGAGCAGATGGATGATCTCTTGTGAAAGCCTGGAACTCTTGAATATTCTTTTATACTTCTCACTGTTAGTCATTTCTTCAGAATCCCCTAAAGCAGGTCCAAGAAATTAAGTGAAAAATGTAGTGTTTATGCTGTTTCCATTGTCCAGTGAAGGGAGAGGGGTGGGTAGTTAGTTCAGTGTTGAAAACACTGAAATAATCCTCTTTCTTTTCCTTTCCTATTGCCTATGCCCATCCTGTTCCTCTAAAGCTAATCCCCATTCCTTTTCTGTGTGTTGCTTTGCTCTACTAATCCAGTTTTTTAGATGGTTTGAATATTCTCCTGACCCAAAATGGTGGAGCCATCTCACAGTGCAATTCTGCCTGGTGCAAAGCTGAAACCCAGAACAACTGATTTTATGGTAGAGATTGTCACTGACTTCTTCCATGCAAGAATTATTTTATCTTTGTTTTAAACAACCGAAACAGCAACACAAATCCCTGCCTCGAGGTCATGCACTTGTATTTCTAGGAATGCTGCAGTGACCTTGGTGTAAAGATCTACCATAATGGTCTGCTTGGTGTGAAAGGTTAGATGGCTTGTGTTTTGTGGGAACTCTTAAGTGAAGTTTATTTTGGTTCTTTCTGCCTGCCCAGGCTTGATATTTGACTACTCACAGGTTCAAGGGATTTTTAGGAAGGCTATCTCATGAAAACCAGTCCTGTGTAGAGTGCTTAGTGGTCAGGTTTGTAGCTGAGAAGAGATACTTGGCGCTGGGACTTGGAGTATTGAATCAGGCCGAGCTGTGCAGGATGGGGAGGGCTTTGGTGGGGTTTGTCATGCTGAGGATCAGCTTCAAAGCACAAAGGTGGGATTGGCCAGATTGGATCTGTTATTTCTGGAATTGTGCTGCTTTGTGCCTCAGCAGATGCTGTCTGCTGGATAAAAGAGTATTAATAGTGGCAAGAGTCACTGCCTCCTTGGAACATATGATTTAAAGGAAAACTGAGGGGTGTTGTAAGAGCCTGTTTGAAATGGGTAGGCTATTTCACAGTCGCTGGAATACATGAATGCTTTCTGATGGATTTTACAAAGCTCTTTTTTTTTCTTCTCAATTTGTAATCTCGGAGGGGAGGAGAAAGAATATTCCCTATAGGGTGGACCAGCACACTTTCCTCCTGCTGTTAGAGTTGTCCTGGAGAATGCTACATTTGCTCTGGCTTTACCATATTCCACAGGACAGTATTTCTGACTAGAAGATTAATTTCCTGGATATTCTATATCCAGGCAAAGCCAACTGTTCTCTGTGGCAGCAAGGGAACACTCCTTCCACTCACACAGTTCCTTTCATTTGGTGATGGCAGGGCTATTTGCTGTTTTCTGCTCCAGATCTGGGCCATAAGTGAAATTATTTGATTGATGCACCGAGACAGAATTTTCGCTGTGCTGTTCAGCAGTGCACATGGTTTCAGTTTATTTCCTGGCTGTTCAAATCCTGTAGGTCTGTGTCCATGCTTGTGTATTTGCCCAAGAATGGAGGAAACAAACTATCCTGCTTATTCCAGTGGCTTGGCACTGTCTGTTTGTAAGGAATACTTTGTCCTGATGATATTTTTAAGCCAGCACATAACAACACTCAGAGATTTTTATTTTTGCTTATGTTCTAGCTGTGTCTAAATACAGGAGAAGACTGGAGGAAAGACTTAGATCTGTCTGATGCTCTAATCTGTGTTTTCTGCTATGAGACAGGGAGCTGTGTTTCCTGATCCCTAAAACAGGAGCAGCTGGGAGGTTTTCTACTGCAACTGAAGTGGAGTCAGAGCAGTGGAAGAGCAAACCACTTGTACTTGCCTTGTAGTCCTGTCTCCCACTATTAGTATTGTGTTAGAAGTCTGTAATATTTTAATGTAATGTTTGTTAGTATTATAAAATAATTAAAGTTGACTTTTTGATGTTGGTTTAAAGGCCTGTTGAGATGCACTGTTTAATTTTTTTCAGTTGTTTTATCCCTGTCCATGGCAGAGGATTGGAACTAGAAGATTTATAAGGTCCTTTCCAACCCAAGCTGTTCTAGGATTCAAGGACTGGGATTGGTGTTGGGCAGGCCAGAGAATGCAGGCCATCTGCAATGGGGTTTCACACCTCTTAGAGGTATGGCCTCGAGCAGGGGAAGTTCATTCCACACCCTGTTCTTGTGAACCTGGTTTCCAACCTACTTCTTGCCCTCTCGGTGTGGGCAAAGCTTCATGTCCCCCCACTCCAGGTTATCTCAGCTGGATGATTTCAGCTCTGAGCGGCAGGATACCCTGAACTAATTGTTCTTATAAATGTGTTAATTGAATTGATTATGAACATATTAATGACTTCAAATGAATGACTTAAAATTTTAAAAACCCAATTTTTTTTGCCCTTCAGCAGATGAAGTAAAATGATGGAATGACCTTGAACTGAAGTGGGGTAGATTTAGATTAGTTATTAGGGAGAAAATTTCTGTAAGGGTGTTGAGGTCCTGGCAGGGGTTGCCCAGAGAGGCTGTGGCTGCCTCTGGATCCCTGGAAGTGTCCAAGGCCAGGCTAGACAAGGCTTGGAGCTGCATGACCACGTGTAGTGGAAGGTGTCCCTGTCCATAGCAGGGAGTGGAAAGGGCTGGGCTTTCACATCCCTTCCAATCCAAACTAGTCTGTGATTCTGTGATAAATTGCCTTTATATGGCTGGCAGATTCCCTAGAAACACTGTGGAGGGCTTGGAATGCAGAAGGGAATGTGTAAGGTGTCAGCAGCAGGGGTTGCTTTGGTTTTTTTCTCCTCTTATTTTTCCCTCCCAGAGTTCTGGATAACTTGCTGGCACTGAGGTTAAGAGCTACTGACACACAGTATGTGTTTCAGATTACTTTATTAACAGCTGTTGTGCCAGAAAAAGTAGTTATCTTCCAAGCAAAACTCTTTGCTGGCTGCTTCATTCAGTCAAACCCCCAGGGCATGATCTGGTTCAGTTCCCTGGATTTTTCCCTAGTGCAGAAGTACAGTGGGTCACAAGACATTGCTGAAAGCTGATTAGGATCCCAATAAAACAGTTGAAGGGCATTGTTCTGTGTGCAGTCCATCAAGAACAGCTCCATGCACAGTTGTTCCTTCCTTGTTCTTACTGAAGCAGTAATTCTGCATCAACTTTTTGCCTGAAAGGAGCTGTTTTCTTCTTTTCTGTCTCTGGTTCATGAAGCTCCTTGTTTGGAGCTGTGTTCTTTCTCACCGCAATTAGTCCTCTCATTTTCCTGCGTGTTCTGATTTGTAATTGTAGTGTCTTATGGCTTTGTGAGTTAATCACTAATTCCTTAGTGGTGCAAACCACTGGAGGCTTGGCAGCCAGAACAGTGCCAACATCCCGCTCTCTACCACAGCAGTTCCTAGAGAAGTCCCTGTTAAACAAGGATGGCCATGTTATCCAGACTGATGGTTGGGATAGAGGGTTGTTTGTAGCTCCTTCCAGTGACTGGTGCCCAGTACGAGCCTTTTTAATTGACATGTAAGTCATATAACTGTGTTTGAGTAGTTAATAATGAACCATTAGGGGTTTGTGCAAGAACTTTGAAATTTCTGGTTCTTTATAATTGGATTGTTTTTTGGTCTTAAAAGCACAATGCTAAGCTGCTTTTTTGTGTGGTTAACTGCAGAGCTATTGTGATATCATTCCAGTTTGGAAGACTTAGATGAAATCTACCTAAAACTCTTGTCTTTTGTTTCTAATCTTGGGGGGAAAGGAAACCACACTCCTGAGTTTCCTTCTTTGTGTCTGTGAAGAATGGGAGAAGGCTCTGCTCTCTCCATCTCAGCTCTGTTATCTGTGGTACCATGTGTAAAATACCTTCAGAGAATTTCTGATCATCATCTCAAAATTAAGGAAATTGAGAAGCCTTGATAATCAGTCTTTTGGCTGTTGCAGCCTGATTTGGAGTTCAGCTGATTCCAGAGCCATGTTCTTGATACACTTAGAGGAGGGAAAAAAAAATAAAATATGAAATATAAAACTTTTCCAGTGAATGTGGCTTTGTGTTCCCTTTCGAGTGTCTGTAAAATGACGGGACATGTTATAGGGAGTGTTGGCTCTTTTACTTGAGCTTGAATTCAGCTCTTCATGGCTGACAGAAGCAGGCTAACAGATCTCCTCTTGTCCTCTCATAATACAGAATATTGTGGTGTGTTTTTCTTGTAGCATGAAGTGTCTCTTCTGTCGTATTTGGGATGGAGATGGTGTTTAAGCCTCAAATACCAGGACAGCTGCAGTGGGTCAGATCAAAGTCTGTGTTAGTGCCTCTCACGTGGCAGCAGGAGATGCATGTCTGCTGGGCACAGAGAAAGAAATTGCTTGGGTATCGCTGCTTTCTGTTTCCATTTAGAAAGTCCTGTGTGCAGCTGGCAATAACACGGTTGAGAGCAAACACCTGTGAGGACGGTACAGGCATGTATCCCTCTCTGAAGGTTTTCCTTCTCTTGAAGAATAGGTGGCTTTGGAATTTACATAACCCCAAGGATGTATCTTTGTCTTTATCAGTTCATAATTTTTCTATCCCAGTTGTTGATGCACTCCTTGAGCATCCACCGGATTTCCAGTTCTTCAGCTAAACAATGTATTGTGTGGGGAAATGTCCTTTTGGTTTGCTTTGAGTCTGCCTCATGATTCCTCCTTGTTCTTATATGAGAAAAGGTAGTGAGCAATTATTTCACTCCTCTGTGCCTATTCTGCCTTTCCAGTTATCTGTCTTCCAGGTCAGAGAGTTAGAGCACAGTGGCTCTGCAGATGGAAATGCTTCTGTCCCTTGCTCATCCCTGTTTGTCTTTGACCCTTTTCCAGTTCTGCTCCGTGCCTGTGGAGGCGGAGAGGAGCGGAGCTACACTCTGCTCAGGATAGATTCTGTCTGGGTTTGTATAACAGCACAGTGGTATGTTTTGTTCAGGGGTGATACTTGCTTTTCTTCGGGGTAGGCAGTTTCCTGGAGTGACAGATCATGTTTCTGATGGTTAACAGTCAATTTGGAACTCATAATCTTGGGATTAGGGGTAGGGATTTTCTGCACATGCATAATTTAATTTTTCTCAACCAGGTAGACCACATGTCCAACTGTAAAGTTCGGCAGGTTTTTCTCAGAAAGTCGTCCATTTAGTCAGCTGCTGTTTTTATTACCCTGAATAGCTTAATATCATCCGTAAACTTGGCCACTATTATTCATTCCTCTCTCTAATGTTTTATGAGTATATGGAGCCACAAATTCCACTGAAGTTCTGTGGGTTTTCAGTCCTTATCATTACACCTGCATGGTGTGACAGATGGTACTGCCAAGGCTTTAGCTCTACAGCAGTGAAGATTCTGAAACATTAAAGTGGAGTTCCTTCCTTTTCTAAAGAGTTTTGTGGCACTCACGGTAAGACTTTTTGCCTGAGCGATGGCTTAAGATAACCAGAGTAATGAAGTGCGTTTCCCGTGTAGTGATGAGGTAGAATAAAAAAACCCCTGGTTGTTGAAGATCAGGAGAATTTTCTTTCTTCCTAATGACTGGAAAGGACTTGGCTTATTTTGCTTGTCCTCCAAAGTCAGCCAGTCCAGTTCCAGGCTGTGTTGTGAGCCCATTTGTCCTCCTGTGGAATGCCACTGGGAATCCTTCCAGTCTCTGCTGTGTCTCTTTTGATCTAAATATGTTCAGAAAAAAACACATGTTCTCAGCTCAGGAGGCCACAGAGATGCTCCAAAGGCTAGACCCAGCTGGGAGAGGAGTTGACCTCGAGAAGGCTCTAGGGGGACCTCAGAGGCCCTTCTAATGCCTAAAGGGGGCCCATGAGAGCTGGAGAGAGACTTCAGACAAGGGTCTGGAGGGACAGGACAAGGAGGAACGGCTTCCCACTGCTAGAGGGCAGGGTCAGATGGGATATTGGGAAGGGATTGTTTCCTGTGAGGGTGGTGTGGCTCTGGCACAGGTTGCCCAGAGAAACTGTGGCTGCCCAATCCCTGGAATCGTTCAAGGCCAGGTTGGAGAGGGCCTGGAAGAACCTGGTCTAGTGGAAAGTGTGCCTGCCCATGGCAAGATGGGATTTCAGCTCCCTTCCAACCCAAACCAGTTGGATTCGGTGATTTTGGATCAGGGATCCACCTCCTTCCATATCTAGCCACCTTTCCTCCATTCCCCTCTGGCTTTCTCCTTGAGGCAGCCCCTTGACTGAAGGGGAATGGGGACCTTTTGGGGACCCCCTTCTCCAGTCCCCGTTTACAGCAGGTCTGAAGTGAAGATGTTCACTTTGGTCCCCTCTCTAGCTTGGCGACATGGGGGACATCTGTTCTAGCCTCTGTTCTGACGCATTGGTATTTAAGGGGGGATTTTCCCTGGAGTTGGCTCCTTATTAGCTGTACTCAGGCCTTGGGAGCAGCAGCACCTTCTCACTGGGAAGATGTGATTGATTGGGGTCCAGCTGCTCAGCTAGCAGGGTGATGTGTGTGCAGCAGGACCCTAGGCCACTGTCCCAGCCCAGGACTCTGGCCCTGGAGATGCACAGGGGATTATTGAACATGGCAGCCAGTTTATCCCACGTCTGCCTTTGGGAAGTGGTGGCATTAGCTCAAGTAGTTGCAGCTGCTTCCCAGAGGGATGCATGACATTGCCATCTGTCCCGGTTTAACATAACATGCTGGCTGCTGAGCCAGAAACAGAGCTTGGCACCTTTCTTTGGATTTGTGACTCTCCCTGCAGTGCTTGTTGTGCTCTGTGTTCAGGCCTGTCTCTGCTTCCCACCTCAGCAGTTGGATTTTGCTGTGGTGCAGTGGTTTTTCTGGCAACGAAAGCACCTGCAATCGACTTGGACAGAGTTACAGGAAAACAGGAGAATTAAATTGACTTATGTTGGGTAAGTGTTCTTAATGAGAACATGTGCTTTTGTCTAATCCCTGTCCCCAGAAGACAGCAGAGGATCATGCTGGCCTTGCTTTGCATCCTACAGAGGAATTGGAGATGAAGCCTCTTTGGGTGTGTGGCTGACAGGCCAAAGCTAGTGGTGTTGTTCTGAGACTGGGGGCCAGGCCTCAGTTTTTGGGAAGGTTTCTAAGGATAGATGGCTGCACATGCTGTTGTCCCAGAATTGAAGCTGTTTGGGGATGGGCTCTCCCTGGATTTAGCAGTGGCAAAGGATGGGGTTTCCTGTAGCAGCCTGTGTGCTTGTGGCAGAGGTTGTGTGAGCTGCGAAGATGGGACGGTGCCTCCCATCACTAAATTAGCATAGGGCCATGGGAAGCAGGCAGGGGACTCTGTTGCCGCCCTTATTTCAGGGGATACAACTCCAGGCAGAGCAGCTGACACGCAGGGAAACATCCTGAGCTGAAAGCACCAGAGCCCTGACAGCATCTCCTCTCCGAGTGAAGCGGGAAAACCTGCTGTACCCGCGGGTACCTGCTGCAGGTATGGCTTTGCTGTGAAAGTGGGATGGACTCGGCATCTCTCGGACCAGCTGGGTGGTGACAGACTCACTCCAGAGGAGCCGGAGCCCCACAGCGCATGTCGTACCCAGACTACAGGGACCTGCCTGTTCTCAAGGAAGAGGCAGAGCCAGGGAGAAGCATCAGCTCAGGGCCCTCTGGCTGCTGACAGGTTTAATTTCTGAGGTGGTGTCTTATGATCTGGGAATGACACTTTTAGCACCTCATAACCCTTTAGGGAAGCCTGGAACTGCTTCTGTGAGAGCTACTCTGTTAAATCCAAGCAAAACCCAGAAGAGATGGGCACAGGATGCGGAGAACAGCAGAGGGGGTGGCAGCCTTTGGTGTCTCCAGGTATTTGGTGCTGCGCTTTCCTTGTTCCGGTGCAAGTATTTGGACAGGGTGTTTCCACAGTGGTGGAGGAATACCCAGGGGTGATAGCAGCAGTTAGTGGGAAATTCCTGTGAAGTCCTTGGTTTTCGAGTGAGATGCCATCAAGTAGTGTCAGGGGTATCACAGAGGCTTTCTGCTGGGTGCTGGGACTGTTTCAGTCCCTGCAGACCAAGGCTGATGTCAGTGCTCCGTGTCGGTTGAGCTCCATCCTGCTTTGATGCCTACATGGGAGTTCAGGTGGAGTGTTTTTCATAGAATCATGGAATGATTTAGGTTGGAAGGGGCCTTGAAGACCATCTCATTTCAATGCGGATACACCTTCCACTAGACCAGGCTGCTCCAAGTCCTGTCCAGCCTGGCCTTGGATGGATAAGATATCCATCCTTAGAGGGATAAGGCAGCCACAGCTTCTCTGGGCAATCTGTGCTAGAGCCACAACACCCTCACAGGGAAGAATTTCTTACCAAGATCCCACCTAACCCTGCCCTCTGGCAGTGGGAAGCCGTTCCTCCTTGTCCTGTCCCTCCAGGCCTTTGTCCAAAGTCCCTCTCCAGCTCTCCTGGAGCCCCTTTAGGCACCACAAAGGGCCTCAGAGGTCTCCCTGGATGAACACCCCCGGCTCTCCCAGCCTACCCCCAGAGCAGGGGGGCTCCAGCCCTCAGAGCTTTCCTGTGGCTTCCTCTGGACTTGCTCCAGCAGATCCACTTCCTTCTGATGTTGGAATCCACAGAGCTGAATGCAGCTCTGCAGGTGGTGAATCACCCACCTAAGAAGAGAAAAAAATGGAGAATGCGGAGTTGTTTGACCTCAGCAATGTCACATCTCTGCAATGACTGGATACAGTAGCAGCACTTCTTTTGACAAAAACAATGCTCTTTTCCTGGCTTTGCTGGCTATGGGATAGGCTCCATGGGAGAGCCATGTTTTGGAATGCTGGTGTGTAATAGTGGTGAATAAAACTGCTTTCAGCTAATATGATCTCTTGTTATTTGTTTTGCAGGAACGCCAAGGCCGTGTCAAGTAAAAGGTCATTCCTCCACCACAGATTGCAGCAGAGATTGCATCCCAGCTGTCTTTCAGAAAGAGAAAGGAGCAAGAGTATCCCAGAGAGAATTAGGGCTTCTTTTTCTTAATTCCTTTGACTTCAAAAAGACTTTTACAAACTTCCACTTTAAAAAAAAAAAAAAGTATTGGAATATCACAAGACATAGGACTAAAAAACAAAGACAACAACAACAACAGAAAATCCCTTTTAGGTAGAGTAGAGGTAAAACCTGTCCCCTTTCTTTTGGCTTTGGTTGTGATTTCCAGAGCATACACTTTGTTTTTTTTGTCTCTTTACTATGGGTTTTGGATTTTCAAGTCCATAAGTGGCCTATGCCTTTTTTTTTTTCTATAATTTTGAAATGCCACCGTTCCCCCTTCATCCACCCTGTTGCGCCTCCTTCCCTGGTTTTGACATTTGCACTTGGAGCACTGAATTGTAACATCCACCATGCAAAGTGGAGTTACCTTTATTTTTCTTTCTTTCCCTGGACTGGAAGAGGAGGAATTCCATGAGGAAGTCGGGGTGTTTGCCTAAGAAGACTTGAACAGAAAATTGCCCACAAGGTTATGTCTTAAAGGGGGTTCATTTTTCTCTGACCCTTTGTTACACAAAAGTACTAGGAGTCCTAAGAAATTTTCTGTTCTTGTGCATTATATGGATTTAAAGATTAGGTCTGGATTAATTTGATTTTTTGAAAGCTGAGAACAGTGGTAAAAACTTTTCTTGTTTACAGGAACAATAATTTTGGACAATAAAAAGCCCAAAACGAACCAAGGAAGGAATACTGTAAAATGTGTAGTCACTATGTTTCAGTTTCTTGTTAAGCCAGTGAGGAATGGGCGTTGCCTTTCTTTTCACCATTAATCACTTCTCAATAATAAATGTGAGATCCTGTTGAGCATCACTGTTGTCTCCTGCTGCCTTCCCCATGCTGTCAGCTCCTTGGATTCCAACTATTGGAAAAATACCTGCAAATCAGGAGTGAAGAGGTGATTACTCCTCAGGTTTGAAGTAGGGTGCTCTCACCTTGGCATCCCCAGCTAAATCCTGGGGTTGTTCCAAGCCCTTTGGGATTGTTGTGGCTCCCAGTGTGGCCTGACTACAGGTGTGAGGGGCAGTGCCAGCCCATTGCTTCTGGGGCTGACCATTGTGACAAGTGCTGCTCCAGAAACAACATCAGGTGGCCCGGAGCCACAGCCAGTGTCAGGGCCCCTAAGTGCCAAAAGACTTGCTGAAGGAACTTGCTACAATAAACCCTTCCTGGCTGCCTTTCCCCTCTCTTTGCACTGGGGCAGGAGATGGGGGAGCCCTGGGTATGAGGTGATGCAGAGATGGTGTAATTTGGGACAGCCCAATGTCACTGGGAGAGTGAAGATGCAGTGGAGGAGAAGGTGAGTAGGTTATAAGAGGGGTTAGGTGGGGTCCTCCCAAAAAAGGAAGGTTACAGCCCAAAAATGCTTGGAAATTTAGGAGGCGTGTTTGTGCAAAAAATATAAAAAAAACTGTAGCATTTCTTATTTTGTTATATATATATAAATAATAATTTTAGTGAAAATTTATTTCAAAATACAACCCTGTATTGTATACAGGATCTTGGCATATAAGAAATTCTAAATGTAGATATATAGGGTTTAAAAATGAAAATACAACTTTTGTATATATAAATTTAAAGAGCTTGGAAATGGAAGAAAATGCCTATATGAAGGCAAATGAAGTAGCTCTGACTATTCAGTTTTTTCCATCTCAGCATAACACGGTCTGAGATCTTGGCTGGGACTAAAATCGTTGCTGCCACCCGGTGATAAATACCACGTACTGCAGCCACGCGGTGAGGAAATGCCACACTCAAAATGGCATTTAAATTTTAATTTAAATTAGAGAACCTGGAAAAGCAAAGGTGTGATGGGATTACCTGGATCCCCAGGGGGACCGAGGTGAAGGGAATGAAGTAGCAGACAGCAAACAGATTCTACTGCTTCTCACTCCACCAAGAGGAACATCCCTGGAATTTCATATCCCGTGTCTCTTCCAAGCCTCACAGGTGAACAAACAGGTACCTCAAGACTGCTCTCCTTAGTATTTGCAGCAATGCAGAGCCACCAGAAGGACCCGCAATCCAAGAACATGTCAGCAACTGTCTTCCCACTTGCCGCTCTCTCCACGTTTTCCCTTTCCAGTAGGATGCAGGACCCACTCCCCAGAGGCAGGAAAGCTGCCCTGCAGTCCAGTACAAAACCTGTCTGGCAAGCCCAGGATGCCAGGAGCCAGCAGCCGTTTCTCTTGGATTTCCTGCTTACAGGCATTTTAAGCTTGCTTTGCCTCACAGGTGCTTTTCTGCCAAGGGAATTCCCATCTTTTTTTTTTTTAGTCCAACTTTTGGAGAGCTGAGTTTCATGAGAGCTTGTTCATATTTTGATTGTGACAGTTGGGAGCATCCACGTTCCCTCACTCTTCCATTCAGGAGAAAAACACAGCACAAGCCTTAGTACCTGGTGTGTAATCCCATCAAGGGAAAAGCACCTCACTTTGGGAAGAATTTAATGCCCAATTTTTGCAAAGACCGAAAAAAAATCGCCGTGCTGGAAACATTTCCAGGCATGGAGCCTCCCAGCTCCAAAAATGCAGCGCACAGGCTTCTTCCCATGGAAGCTGCAAAAATGCCCCTGACTGGGCTCAAGGAGAAAATCTTGCCCGTTCCACCAGCCTGGCATGGAGCATATTCCATGGACACCCCAGGAAGGTGTCCCTGACCATGACAGGGGGTTGGAACGTGATGATCTATAAAGTCCTTTCCAACCCAGACCATTCCAGGAATTTAAGGCAGATTTGAGCTACTTTTCAGCTCACAATTCTTTCCCAAGCCTCATCCTCTGGCCTGTCTTTCCCATACCTTGCTGGAAAGGGAAGCAGTGGCTCCTCTCCCTAATCGTGCCTGCTGCAAATTGCTGGGCCCTGCCCAAAACCCACCGGGTAACATCAATGAGTGATCCACTGTTTTACCTGTTTTCCATAATCCAGCACTTCAGTGACTTCAGAGTCAAACTATCACAGTTCTCTGCGCTCCGGAGTCCGGTCCGGCCAGGTGGCGTGGCTATAAAAATGGGTCGGGTGCAATGGAGTGCCTGAGATAGATTTTAATGTTCACCGAGAGACCACACAGTCTGAGGGCCAGCTTCCAAAGACCCAGGGTTGTGGTGGGCTTAACAATACATAGGGTTACCTGAGGGCAGGTATCCAATCATGGCTGCGGGGCAGGGGTTCTGACCTTACAAGTCTAAGGTGGGATGACTTTCAGCATCTCTCTAGCACCCTATCCTCAAGGCTTCAGGTTTATTCTCTTACGCTAGGAACCCTTTCCAGGGTATGATCTTTCCCATCTAATTAGGTTCCCATATAGGCTCTACTTTTCAAAATAAAAGGATGAGAAACCCTTAATAGACAACTTAAAAAACAGGGTAGCAACATAAACACAACACCAGCAACTACAAAAATCAGTAAACCAAAGATAGAGTCCAACTAGATGAGTTCCATTTTCTGAATGGTGCATGAAACCAGTCACTGTCAT